>NW_027512402.1:300000-532154 GCF_048772815.1 Callospermophilus lateralis | reverse complement strand
TTTCTGTGTCGTCTATTCAGTACCATTGGTCCACAAGCCTGTTTTGGTACCAGTACCATGCTATTGTTGTTACTATTGCTCTGTAGTATAGTTTGAAGTCTGGTATCGCTCTACCGCCTGATTCACACTTCCTGCCTAGCATTGTTTTTGCTATTCTGGAACTTTTATTTTTCCATATGTATTTCATGATTGCTTTCTTTATTTCTACAAGAAATGCCTTTGGGATTTGATTGGCATTGCATTAAACCTATAGAGAAATTTTGGTAATATCACCATTTTGATGATGTTAGTTCTGCCTTTCCATGAACAGGGTATATTTTTACATCTTCTAAGATCTTCTTATATTTCTCTCTTTAGGGTTGTGTAGTTTTCATTGTATGAGACTTTCCCCTCTTTTGTTAGGTTGATTCCCATCTTTTTTTTTTAGGATATTGTGAATGGAGTGGTTGTTCTCATTTTCATTTCAGAGGATTTGTCCCTGATATAGAGGAATGCCTTTGATTTATGCGTGTTGATTTTATATCCTGCCACTTTGCTGCATTCATTTATTAGCTCTATTAGTTTCTTTGTAGACCCTTTTGGGTCTGCTAGGTATAGAATCATGTCATCTGCAATAGTAATAATTTAAGTTGTTCTTTTCCTATTTTTATGCCTTTAATTTCTTCCGTCTGTCTAATTGCTCTGGCCAGTGTTTCGAGAACTGTATTGAACAGAAGTAGTGAGAGAGGGCATCCCATTCTTGTTCCAGATTTTAGAGGGAATGCCTTCAATTTTTCTAGATTCAGAATGATGCTAGCTTGAGGATTAGCATAGATTGCTTTTACAATATTGAGGTATGATCCTGTTATTCCTAGTTTTTCTAGAGTTTTGAAGATAAAGGGATGCTGTACTTTGTCGAATGCTTTTTGTGCATCTATCGAGATGATCATATGGTTCTTATTTTTAAGTCTATTGATGTGGTGAATAACATTTATTGATTTTCGTATATTGAACAAGCCTTGTATTCCATGGATGAATCCTACTTGATCATGGTGCACAATTTTTTTAATATGTTTTTGTATCTGATTCACCAGAATTTAATTAGGGATTATTGCATTTAGATTCCTTAGGGATATTGGTCTGTAGTTTTCTTTGTTTGAAGTGTTTATGTCTGGTGTAGAAATCAGGGTGATATTGGCCTGGTAGAATGAATTTGGAAGATCTCCTTCTTTTTCAATTTCCTGAAATAGCTTGAAAAGTATTGGTATTAGTTCATATTTAAATTGTTTGTAAAACTCTGCTGTATACCCATACTGTCCTGGTCTTTTCTTAGTTGGTAATCTTTGGATGGTTTCTTCTATTTCCTCAATTGATACTGGTCTGTTTAGGTTGTCTATATCCTCCTGACTCAATCTGGACAGATCATATGACTTAAGAAATTTTTCGATGCTTTCACTATCTTCTATTATATTGGAGTATAACGAATCAAATTAATTTCTGATTATCTTCTGTATTTCAGAAATATCTGCTGTGATTGCCAGGGGGTGACAAATAACTTGTGTAGATTGATACAGCCGGAATGGAAGCCGTTTATTGTAGCATCTGAGCGATATTTATACATTTTATATAGCTTATCTAATTAGCATAAAATAGATCCAGCAGTGAACCAATAAGGAATCTCCACACTTAATGGCTTGCTTTTGTTACTTCACAAACCACTCTCTATGGCATTTTTCCAGGCGCCATCCAGACTTGTTTACAGACCCTAACATTTCTCTGGCAAAATACCAGGTGCCATCCTGACTTGTTTATATACCTTAACATGTGATGTTGCCCTTTTCATCCCGTATGCTAGTAATTTGAGTTTTCTCTCTTCTTCTCTTCATTAGCATGGCTAAGGGTCTGTCGATTTTATTTATTTTTTCAAAGAACCAACTTTTAGTTTTCTCAATTTTTTCAATTGTTTCTTTTGTTTCGATTTCATTAATTTCAGCTTTGATTTTAATTAAATCTTACCTTCTACTTATTTTGCTGTTGTTTTCCTCTTCTTTTTCTAGGATTCTGAGATGAAGTATGACATCATTTATTTGTTTTGTTTTTTTTTCTTTTTTTAAGGAATGAAATCCAAGCAATGAATTTTCCTCTTAGAACGGATTTCAGTGTGTCCCATAGATTCTGATATGTTGTGCCTGTGTTTTCATTTATCTCTAAGAATTTTTTAATTTCCTCCTTGATGTCTTCTATAACCCATTGATCATTCAGTAACCTATTGTTCATTCTCCAAGTGATGCATGATTTTTCCTTCCTTCGTTTATCATTGATTTTTAGTTTATATTAGATTATGATCAGATAAGATGCATGGTATTATCTCTACTTCTTTATATTGTCTAAGAATTGCCCTGTGACATAATATATGATCTATTTTTGAGAAGGATCCATGTGCTGCTGAGGAAAAATGTAACTGCTTGATGTTGAGGAGTATATTCGATATATGTCAATTAAGTCTAGGTTATTAATTGTGTTATTGAGTTCTATAGTTTTCTATTTCAACTTTTGTTTGGAAGACCTGTCCAGTGGTGAGAGAGGTGTGTTGAAGTCTCCCATGATTATTGTATGGTGGTCTATTAGACTCTTGATCTTGAAAAAGTTTGTTTGATGGACATAGCTGCACCATTGTTTGGGGCATATATATATTTATAATGGTTATGTCTTGTTGGTGTATGGTTCTCTTGAGCAGTATGTAGTGTCCCTCTTTATCCCTTTGATTAACTTTGGCTTGAAATCTATTTTATTTGATATGAGTATGGACACTCCTGCTTGTTTCCGAAGTCCATATAAGTGATATGATTTTTCCCAACCTTTCACCTTCAGTCTATGTATGTCTTTTCCTATCAAATGCATCTCCTGTAGGCAGCATATTATTGGGTCTTGTGTTGTGATCCATTCTACTAGCCTGTGTCTCTTAATTGGTGAGTTTAAGCCATTAACATTTACGGTTATTATTGAGATAATGGTTGTTCTTCCAGCCCTATTTGTTTATTTATGTTATTAAACATGGATTGTTTTCTACATTGTTTATTTCCCCCTTTTACTGTACTACCTCCCACTGTTGGTTTTTATTGTTATTTTCCATTTCCTCTTCCTGTAATATTTTGCCGATGATGTTTTGAAGAGATGGTTTTCTAGCTACAATTTATTTTAACTTTTTTTTTAACATAGAAGGTTATGATTTTATCTTCCATCCTGATGCTTAATTTCACTGGATACACAATTCTTGGTTGGAATCCATTTTCTTTCAGTGTTTGAAAAATGTTAATCCAGGATCTTCTAGCTTTCAGAGTCTGTGTTGAAAGATCAGCTGTTATCCTGATTGGTTTACCCCTAAATGTAATCTGCTTTTTTTTTCTCTTGTAGCATTTAAAATTCTCTCCTTATTGTGTACGTTGGGCATCTTCATTATAATGTGTCTAGGTGTGGATCTCTTATGATTTTGCACATTCGGCGTCCTGTAGGCTTCTAGGACTTGGGAGTCAGTCTGATTCTTCAATTCTGGGAAGTTTTCTCGTATTATTTCATTGAATACATTGCTCATTGCTTTGGTTTGGACCTCTATACCTTCCTGTATTCCAATGACTCTTAAGTTTGGTCTCTTTATGTTATCCCGTATTTCTTGGATATTCTGTTGATGGTTTCTTAACAGTCTTGCTGAGCTGTCTATGTTCTTTTCAAGTTGGAATACTTTGTCTTCATTGTCTGATGTTCTATCTTCTAAGTGTTCTACTCTGCTGGTAGTATTCTCAATTGAGTTTTTAAGTTGGTTTATTGCTTTCTGCATTTCTAGGATTTCTGTTTGTTATTTTTTACAACCTCTATCTCCCTGTATAGCTGATCTTTTGCTTCTTGGATTTGTTTATGTAATTCATTGTCGAAGTGATTTTTCATTGTCTGATTTTGCTGTCTAATGTCTTCCTTGAGACTCCAGATCATCTGAAGCATGTATATCCTGAGTTCTTTATCTGACATTCCATTTACTGCAGCTATTACCTCTTCTAAAGTTGTGCTGACCTGCATTGCTTGTGGTCCTTTTTTCCTTGTCTTATCATACTGCTCGCTTTTCTTTCTGCTTGGTGAAACTGTTGTGATTTTGAAATTTTCCTCCTATATATTTATATTGCTCTTGTATAGTTGCAAAGTCTCCCTTGCATGGGCGCAGGGGGGCTGTGCTGCTCCTCCAATTAGGGTGATCTAACTACCTTGCTGACGGGCCGCTGGGCTTGTTTTCCTGATCGGTTGCAGGTCTGCCTACCATGCAGGCGCGGGAGGCGGCTCTGCTCTGCCCCTCCTCCAATTGGTGTCACGTGTCTACCAGGCCCGTGGACCCCTGGGGTGTTCTGCCGATCAGTCGCAGGTCTGCCTACCTTGTAGGTGCTGGCGGCGGCTCTGCTCTGCCCCTACTCCAATTGGGGTGACGTGACTACCATGCAGGTGTGTTGCTGGGCCTGTTCTGCCAGTTTGTCGCAGGTCTGCCTACCTTGCGGGCACGGGCAACGGATCTGCTCTGCTCCTATTCCAAATGGGGTGAAGTGTCTGCCGCCCCGGCAGGGCGATGGGCCTCTTCTGCCAGTCAGGTGCAGGTGTGCCTACCTTGCGGGTGCGGGTGATGGCTCTGCTCTGCCACTACTCCATTTGGGGGGTCGTGACTACCACGCCGGCAGGTTGTTGGGCCTGTTCTGGGTGCGGGCGAAGGCTCTGCTCTGCCCCTACAAATATTGGGGTGACCTGACTACCATGCCGGTGGGCCACTGGGATTGTACTAGGTGAGGGAGAAGGCTCTGCTCTGCAACTATTCCAATTCGGGTGATTTGACTACCACACCTGCGGGTCACTGGGCCTGTTCTGGGCAAGGGCGGCGGCTCTGCTCTGCCTCTATTCCAATTGGGGTGACGTGACTACCATGCAGGTGTGTCGCTGGGCCTGTTCCGGGCGTGGGCGGAGGCTCTGCTCTGCCTCTCTGGCTTGATGACAAAGTGAGAGAGACCCGGGTGTTTGTGACTCACTTTCTTTACCAGGAGACCAACTGTTTCTGTCACCGATGGTATCAATGAAGTTATCTCCTCTGCTGCTTTGTGATGACATCAGATCTCTGCCATGTTGGTATCCCATGCAAAAGGCAGCATTTTGTTCCCTTTGCTGGGTGACTAAAGCAATGGGTGAGTTCTGACCGGCACTCACAAGCCCCGTCTCAATCCTGTTGCACTCCCTATGAAGGCTCGGTTGATATTTACCTCCACAGTATTCAGCAAGACCCGGACCGAGAAGCAGTTTCCGCAGGTTCTTTAGCCCAGGGCCAGATCAGTTCCGGGAGGCGGAATTCGGCCGCTCTGGGCTCGGTGTATGTTCTAATAGAAGCAGGCTCCAAGACGCAGTTTCTGCGGGTTCTCTAGCACTGAGCCTGAGTAATTTGTCTGCAAGACAAAGGTGAATGGCATCCTGAAATTACCGGTTCTATAGCTGAATAAGCTGCGATCAGTCGAAAACAGGGATGGTGACGTCACCTCTCCAAGATGGTGGCCGCTGGGTTCCTCTGTGGTCTGACTGGTGCGGAGAAACGAGTTGGACTGCATGCTTCCCCGTCTCAAACCCAGAATTCAGCACTGAGCACAGTGATTGCATACCTGGCAGGAGCCCACAGTATCTATCTCGTCGTTTCCCAGCACGCACCACAGACTCTAGCCACGGAGCGATTTCCTGAATAAGCCACATGACCTTCTGTGAGGACAAATCACTCGCGTTTGAGTTCCCGTAGCTGATCCTCGTGAGATGGAAATTAGTACACTAGGTTTTGGAGAACCACAATTTTGCTGGAAATTTCTAACAAGATAGGTTTTAGCCATTCTAACTCGTCATTCTCCCGCACAGTGATGCGGTATATGGGGGTGATGCACTCTCTTCGCAGCCATCATATGATCCCCTGAAGTTAGTTTTCAGTACTAGGAAACAAATAAGTATTTCAGGTGGATGAATATTTCTGAGAAAAATCGTTTGAAAAGTTGATTATAAATCCACATACATGAATATGAATGAATTTAGGGAGTGTATAATAAGAAAAATATACTTCATATTTTGAAAAATCTGCAGAGTGAAAAAAAAAATATATATATATGTATATATATACATACACACAGAGACATTAAAAAAGTAGCATTATGTATGCCAATCGAAATTCACCATGAAATATATATCATCCACAGATCCAAAAATATTCATTTTAATGAACATGGATTTATGTCGTTCAACTAAGAAGCTCACCCGTATCTTGAATTTTCGGTTCCAACAGCATTTAGTAGGAGTGATCTCTTCTCACAATTTGTATCTGCCAAGCCAGCCACCTCACAAAATGTACGAGTTATACCAGGTAGAATTCGATATGTGCATATAAAAATACATGTGATGAATAGGCTACAGAGAAAGGGAGACAGTTATTCACATATTTGTTAACTTTTAAAACACATGGAGGACTATTTCAATTAAAATTCGCTAGATTTATAACACCTACCATTTATCATACGAAAGGCAAGTCCAACTATACACCATGCCTCCTGTGAACCTCTTGTATTTCTATTCTGTTTGAGTTATTTTTCTCCATAATATTAGGATTAGAAGTCAAAGTCTATTAGGGTATGTGTTAGTGTCAGGGATTCAGTATTTCGATAGGAAAATTTGAAAATGTATCCAATGTATATGCAAATATGTGCTACACAAAAAACTTCCCACTCTCATTCATAACAATGCCTTGACATTACCTTCGCCCCACATAAGACACAATTAGAGGAGAGGAGTTAGAAAATGTGTGAATACATATGTGGAATGGAAAATGCTCAGGAGTTCACAAATTTGGAGGTGGTAGAGGAGTTTCCAAAAGTAAGGGACAGGGTAAACACTCCACAAACATGAAGTTCTGCCAGCCTGACATCTCTAGAAACTGCCTCTAAGGTTGGGCAATGAAATATATGCTGTTGTCAGGAGCATTAGCTTCATTTGGAGTGAGACCATCAAAGCTGGGTCTTCATCTATGTGACATGAATGACATTGTTTCTTATTTTCCAATGAACATGAGGCATCAGTGCTGAATTTTCTATTTGTATGTAACTTGTGGCCACTGGGGTCTAAGTGTCTCCCCGTGTGGACTGTAAATCCATTTGGTCATCCTCCACTATTCGTGGTGTTTCTTGCTGCAGCACTGGGAGTTTGGAATTTGCTTCATGAAATACAAGGAGTTCAACAGGGACACAGTGCTGAAGTGAGTTCTGTCAATTGTGGTGGGTCGGGTTCTGCAGGAGAATGCACCAACCAGGCTTCTATCCCACATTGCTTGCCCCATTGACCATAGCAACCTGATTCTGAACATTGCCCTGAAACCTCTCCATATAACAATATGCTTTTACATATAAGAGTCTACTGGCTTCAAAATGTCAGTCACAATCCATTTGCAAGACAATGGCAGATCCACATGGCCCAACACAGATGTTTTATCACACACCTGCCAACCACTGCTCTAGGACAACTACTCAACAGGATCCAACTTACTGGCATCTCTGTTCTACACCATTTTCATAAAACCAAGTCAATCAAGGCACTGTCTTACATACTCATGATCAGCAACAGGACATCCAAATGTTCTCCAGTGCCACCCAGTCATGGGAATTTCAAAAATTTTTATGGTATTTATCTAGCCAATTTTCAAGGAAGAAGTTGCAGGCACTGTGGGTTTCAATTTATTCAGGAACCATTAAATGGTGAGCAAGTTCATTTCAATGAAAACTCTGGAGAATTCTCACAGGCAAGGCTTCCCAAAGAGTGGCCAAAATGTCAGATTAAGCCAGGCCCATTGAGGTCTACAATGTGAGGTCCATGTGTGTTTTGACTCTCAAAAATGGCTGCCAAGTCTTTAAGAATAAAATCATGTGATATCATGGCTGAGATTCCCTGTGATCTGTGGAAAGTCAACTTGGGCCTAGATGTCTTTCCAAGGGCAACTCTCATGCATGGCCATCTAAAATCCCAACACAATTCATGGCAATACTTCTCTGAGATCAGTACCACAACTCAGTCTCTAAGGGGAATCACACCAGGGTGCAAGCCCACGTGGACCCAGTCATCTCTTCAAACCACCATTCAAATGTCCACAATTAAATCCCAAACACTCCCACATGGCCCAAATCTTCTTCCATATATACACTCATCATAACCTGTGGCTGGAGGTTTCCATGAGGGGAGCAGCCCACGTCAGTGTCCAAAATAAGCTTCCTGCACCTCATTTGCCTAAAGTCAGGGTGGCATGGACACCCTTCCTGTAAACCAGAAGTGATCAAATAGGCCTTCCTTTAATACTGCTTAGCTTCTCCAACTTGAGGCCTACTGACTTTGAGGTTTAGATTCTTTAAGTGAATTGGAGTCATGAGAAAAACAAGCACCTATGGGCTAGCCTCTGCTGGGTTTTGAAGAACTCATTTGACCCAAAGGATCCCTGTTCTCACTTGATGGATGTCAGGAACCTACCAGAGGAAGGCAAGAGAGTTAATCAACAATATCTGATCTTTTTGCCATTTTGGTTTTCGATGCATGCATAGGATGTATCTTTAGATCCATCAGGTGCTGAGAATCTAAGCCTCAGCCTCACACAGGGCCAAGAGACTGATTCAGACATATCCCTTTTCAAAGCAATTAAGCATGGATCCACACGTGATGCCCATTCATTTGCATTTGAAAACTGTTTTCTTCAGGCTTCACAAAGTGGTGGCTTGAGGCAAAGTTCTTCCTGACATTCAGGGCAACAGAACAATAGGTAAGCAAAAGGACCAAAGCAGGGTTTCTCCACTGAGACTTTCCTGGTCAACTGATATCTGAGATTTCTGAGATGCTAGCCATTCCCTTCAACTATCTAGTACATGGCCATGTCACAGATATTGGAGGTGGTACATATCTTGGACACAAAACCATGATACTATTCTGGAGTGTTGCCAGAATTGAAGAAGAAAACAGGAAATTATGAAGCTAGTAGGTGTTGCCCATCCATAAGGCAAGCCTGATTCCACTCATATATTGGGCACAATGAATCCTGGCAAGCTTTCTAGTAGACAGGAAACATCCATTGATGTCTTCTCTCTTCTAATGTCTACAATCATGAACACAGTGGGATACACAGACACTCGCCTTGTCAAAGGACTTACTAAAAGTAGTCCACTCCAAACCAAACAAACTGCCTTTCCCACCTATTCTGAGAACTTGAGACAAAACCACAAAATCACACCCACACCCACAAAGGCACCTCCTTCCCCCAAGTAGGTCTGTGACTCTCCGGAGTGTCCTCTGACTGGTGGGCCATACTATGTTTCCCCAAAATGACCTCTCCTGTCTCAGTTCTGGTCTGCTTGGCCAACTCTGTGAAGTTGTCAAGAGCCAGTGGTGAGACACTACCTGCTTTCTGAGGAAAAGCCCCTCTTCAAAGGTTTCCTGGCATTTGGCCATCCTCACATCTGTAGGTTCAAAGAAAGACTGACTTTGTCCTTGGTAAATCCAAACATATGAGACCACTGGGACTGGGACAGGGACTGTGTCTGGGTTCCTGGCTTCCTGGATCCCAAGTTCAGAGAGTTTCATCACCAAGGAAGTGAGGTGAGGTCACTTCCTTCAGGATCTGAATTACATCACTGCCTTGGCAACCACTTTGCCCTAACAGTTGCTTCCAAAAGTCCCTTTAGGTGGAGGCTGCCCCTGTTTTCCTGTAACACTTTCACAAGTTAGAATGTTATATCAATCATAAGCACCCCGGAACAGCTCTCCACACAGAACTGGTTTGGTCCATCTTGTATACATTAAGAAGAGAGAGTGATTCAGACACAACCCTTCAACCCGACCAGGATGACTGCCATGGAAGATGAATTTTGCTTT
Organism: Callospermophilus lateralis; assembly: GCF_048772815.1. Lineage (NCBI taxonomy): Eukaryota > Metazoa > Chordata > Mammalia > Rodentia > Sciuridae > Callospermophilus > Callospermophilus lateralis. The sequence goes on along the minus strand of NW_027512402.1, from coordinate 522,224 downwards.
CTGAGGTATTTCATAGCTGCCTTCATCTTCACCAGGGATCATTTCTGCATGAACATTTGAGGTTCTCAGCAGGTGAAGATACCCTACATTCCTGTATTTTAAAACCAACTCTGTCCCTGCTCTTCGGTAAAGTTAGTGTATGGTTAGGGTTCATTATATGTTTGATTTGGGTTAGGAATCATTCTGCAGGATGAATAAAGGGATTGGGTACCTGCGATATTTATAAGAATATATAAGTGAAATATATGTATGAAAACGGAAATCTAAGAAAGATTTGAAGCCCAGAAGGGCATTGGGCCCTTGATTGGGATGCATAGTGTTGAATTACGTTCTGTACAATTGTCTCAGTTAAATCGATATACAATGGCATAGGACCTTGTACCTTGGATGATTGAATGTAGAAGAGAACATCCAGTTAAAAAGGGATAGTCGGTAGGATTAGAAAGATAGTCGGTAGGTTTAGGAAGAAGAGTGAGAATATGATTTGGAATAAAAAGCTTCTTTAGCAATAGGGTTTCGTTTAGAGAGTGAATGTAAATGTCAGTACATGTGAAGAGTCTTTCACAATGATGAACTGGGGAAATTATGTAGAAAAGCAGGTATCAATAGAGACATAACGAAATCAGGCAAAGTATAAATGAGTGATAGGATTAGACATTTTCAACAGGGTTGAGTTTGAATATATAATCATAGGAAAAAACAAATATGTTGTCACCAATGGGATTGACATTTGAGAGCATTAGGCAACCTGGACACGGATGTTATTACTTATCCATGTTCACTTTCCTTTTAGGCTTTGGTACAATCATAAGTGTGACCTTTACATTTTTTTTTGTTCAGAATATTTCGGTGGTAAAATGTATATGTAGATCAGGTAACATGAGTATTTCTTTCACCATGTCTGGGAGCAATATTTTGAAGACATATACATTAGTATTAGGGGTACAAAGAGGTGTACCCTGTGTCTATGAATATAGAGATAATGCATGAATAGACGATAATATGAATAAATAATGTATCTGGTTCCACTTTAAATAATGGATTGAATTGAAATCTGAAAATATATAAGAAATCTTATATTGATATATAATCATTCATTTCAACCAGTTATATATCTAATGGTAATATTAGGATTATGGTTTATCATGAAGGGTGTTTGAGTTTTGCTTTATAAGTGATGATGTTATACGAAAATAATGTGTTTGGAAAGAAGTCTCATGAAAAGACCAGTCAAGAAACATAGAAGAATCATGTGTTCTGAATCAGAAAGTGATTGATCGTGAAACAAATGCCTATAAATTTTCTAACTTTTGAATGAAATATATATCCTATGATGTGCATAAACTGAAGACATCGTAACGTATAAGTGTTGAATAAAAATGAAAATCAAAATACACATCATGTCCCCTAAGAATATACTTGCATTGATGTTAAACTAGCTCAGTAACTGTAGAAATATTAGGTTTTGTTTGCACCTTTCACTGAATTTAGTTTTCAGTACTAGAAAACAAATATGTATTTCAGGTGGATGATTATTTCTGAGAATAATCTTGTGGAAAGTTGATTATAAATACACATATATGAATATGAATGAATTTAGGGAGTGTATAATAAGACACATATATTTCATATTTTAAAAAATCTGGAGAGTGTATATATATATATATATACACTCTCATACATACACACTCACATGCACAGATATAAAAAAGTAGCAATACAGGAAATCCATCATGAAGGCAGGCATGGAAAAATCAAGTCTCTGACCTCTTCAGCTGCGCGGGCATCGGGAGTCGTAAACTGTCTAAATGCTGTTTGCTCAGAATCACTAGGCAATGTTGACCTAATGTGGATCTGGTGCGAACATTCTGGGCCCCTCAGAACACACACCGAGCCTGGATCGGCTGCATTCAACCTCCGGTTTGCCTGGTTCTCGTGACTCAGCACTAAGATCCCTCTGAAATAACTGTTCGGCCCTTCTGAACTTTCAGAGGTAAAAGCCAACCAAGCCTTCAAAGGCAGTGGCCACAGGATTGAAACGGCGCTTGGGAGAGACAGTCAGGACCCACCCGTTGCGTTGGTTACCTTGCAAAGGGAACAAACGGTCACCATTTGCATGGGATACCACCATAGCATAGAAATGATGTCACGGGCAGAGGAGATAACTTCATTGAAACCAGCGTGACAGGTGTGTAATCCCCTAGCCATCTCTCTCAACACAGCGGGGAAACCTTAAGGGCCCCTCCCAGCTCTGCCGTAAGGGCCTCTCCCAGCTCTCCCGTGAGCGCGATAGCCAGACCTAGGGAATCAGGATTGGCTCGGGACTAGCGGCGTGGAATTCCGGGCTCCTGATCCCACAAGTGCTGACAATTGAGGTCTCTTACACCACGTACCGGTGGCGTGGCTCCCAGAGGGCAAGAAAATTCGCTGGGGGTCCTCAGCCCCAAGCTCTACAAACTTAGGGTCTGAGGGAGGCAAACAGGGAGAGTGTGCACAGGCGTTCATGAAAACAGGGCTGCCAGGAGTAGAGTTCTGGCTTGTAACCACTATTGTGGTGAGCGTCACAGGTGATCAGGGCATGGCTTGAGGAAGCACAAGAGAAGGCCCTAGGCACTCAGGATTGGAGATCCGCCAAGTCTGGGAGGAAGAGCTGCTGCACAGTGATTGGTTCCCACTTATTCAGAGGAGGAGCTTGGCCCAGTGCACACAGCTCCACATACTGAAAGAGAAGTTAATTGAACTCTATGACTGCATGTATTATTATTATTTTTTTAATTTATATTTTTTATATTTCTTTCATTTTCATTTTTGTTGTTGTTGTTCTTTAACTTTTTTAATGTTTTTATTTTTTATTTTTTATTTTATCATTATTATTATTAATATTATTTTAAATTTTAATTTTCATTTTTTAATTATAATTATTATTTAAATTTTTTTTCTTTCTTTATTTTCTAATTTTTTCTTTTGTCTTTTCATTTCTTTTCAATTTTCTTATTCTCCCTTCCTTGAATTCTACCTGTCTACTCTCATTCTCTTTAGTGACTTCTTCCCTTCCCTTCTAATATCTTTCCTCCCAAGCATCAAATAAATTTATAAGAGTAAGCAGTAACTCAGCAGTCAAACAAAACAAGAAGTAACATGAGCAGCATAAAAAAGCAAGGAAGAAAAGGAGTACAAACAATGATGGACAGCCTAAATATTCAGAAGGACCTAGAGTCATCAGAAAAATGGTCATATAAAGAACTCAAGAAATACCTTAGACAGATGGAATGGAACCTTAAAGAGGATACGAGACATCAAAACCAAACAGTGAAAGAACACATTGAAAATGAATTACATAAACAGATATAAAAAGAAATTAAGCATCTTAATTAGGAGATAGAGATTATAAAAAAAATCAAACAATAATTCTAGAAATGAAGGAAATGATAAAACAAATTAAAAACTCAATTGAGAGTATCACTAACAGAGTGGAGCAAGTAGAAGACAGAATGTCAGATAATGAAGACAAAATATATCATCTTGAAAAAAGTCTAGCCAACAAAGAAATGCTGGTAAAAAGTCATGAGAAAAACATCCAAGAGATATGGGATAACATAAGAAAAAAAAAAAAAAACTAATGAGTCATCTGGATAGAGGAAGGTACAGAGATTCAAACCAAGGGAATGAGTAACCTGCTGTATGAAATAATTACAGAAAACTTTCCAGAAATAAAAATGGAAACGGATAAAAAAAATTGTAGATGCTTACAGGACACCGAGCACACAAAATCACAGTAGACCAATGCCAAGACACATTGTTATGAAGATATCCAATATACAGAACAAAGAGAAAATATTAAAAGCTACAAGAGAAAGGAGGCAGATTACAATCAGGGGTAAACCAAAAATGTTAACAACAGATTTTTCATCACAGACGCTGAAAGTGAGAAGATCCTGGAACAACGTATTTCAAACACTTAAAAACAATGGATGCCAACCAAGAAATCTGTATTCAGCAAAATTAAGCTTCAGGTAAGACAACGAAATAAAAACATTTCGTGATAAACAAAAGCTAAAAGAACTTGCAGCCAGAAAACCAGCATTGCAAAGCATCTTAAGGAAAACACTACACAAGGAAAAAATGAATATCAACAAAGAAAACCATCAGTGGGAAGTGCCTCATTAATGACAGAGGGCGGGGGAAAAGTTAATCATGGATAAACAAACTAAATTAAAAAAAAGATAAATAATCAAAGACGGGTGGCAATACAAACCATATATCAATACTAACTCTAAACTTTAATGGCTTAAACTCTCCAATAAAGTGACATAGACTTGTAACGTGGATTAAAAAAAACAAATCCAACAATATGTTGCTTCCAGGAGACACATCTGAATGGAAAAGACATACACAGGCTGAAGGTGAAAGGTTGGGAAAATTTATACCATGCACACGGTCCTTGTAAGCAAGCAGGGGTGGCCATCCTCATATGGAATAAAATCGACTTCAAGACTAATTTAATCAAAAGGGATAAGGAAGGACATTATATACTGTTGAAAGGAACCATTCACCAACAAGACATAACAATTATCAATATTTATGCAGCAAATAATGGTGCTGCAACATTTATAAAACAAATTCTCCTCAAGTTCAAGAATCAAATAGACCACAACACAATAATTATGGGAGACTTCAACTCACCTCTCTCAGAATTGGACAGATCCTCCAAACAAAAGTTGAATAAAGAAAATATAGAATTCAATATCACAATCAATACCCTAGACTTAACTGACATATATAGAATATATCAACCATCATCAAGTGGATATACTTTTTTCTCACCAGCACATGGATCCTTCTCAAAAATAGACCATATATTATGCCATAGGGCAACACTCAGTAAATATAAAGGGGTGGAGATAATACCATGAATTTTTTTCTGATCACAATGGAATGAAACTGGAAACCAACGGTAAAAGAAGGAAGGAAAAATCCTACATCACATGGAAAATGAACAATATGTTACTGAATGATCAATGGGTTACAGAAGACATAAAGGAGGAAATCAAAAAATTCTTAGAGATAAATGAAAATACAGACACAACATATCAGATTCAATGGGACACAATGAAACAAGATTCAAGAGGCAAATTCATCGCCTGGAGGTCATTCCTCAAAAAAAGAAAAAAACAAAAACAACAAATAAATGAGCTCTCACTTAATCTCAAAGCCCTAGAAAAGGAAGAGCAAAACAACAGCAAATGTAGCAGAAGGCAAGAAATTATTAAAATCAGAGAGTAAATCACGAAATTGAAACAAAAGAAACTATTAAAAAATTACCAAAACTAATAGTTGGTTCTTCGAAAAAATAAATAAGATTGACAGACCCTTAGCCATGCTAACGAGGAGAAGAAGAGAGAGAACTCAAATTACTAACATACGGGATGAAAAAGGCAATATCACAACAGATGCTACATAAATACAGAAGACAATTAGAAATTATTTCGAAAACCTATATTCCAATAAAATAGAAAATAGTGAAGACATTGATACATTTGTTAAGTCATATGATTTGCCTAGACTGAGTCAGGAGGATACACACAATTTGAACAGACCAATATCAATCGATGAAATAGAAGAGGCAATCAAACTACTACCAACCAAGAAAAGCCCAGGATCGGATGGGTATACAGCGGAGTTTTACAAAACCTTTAAAGAAGAATTAATACCAATACTTTTCAAGTTATTCAGAAAATAGAAAAACAGGGAGCTCTGCCAAATTCATTCTATGAGGCCAACATCACCCTGCTTCTGAAACCAGACTAAGACACCTCAATGAAAGAAAACAACAGACCAATATCTCTGATGAACCTAGATGCAAAAATTTTCATTAAAATTCTGGTGATTTGGATACAAAGGCACATCAAAAAAATTGTGCACCATGATCAACTAGGATTCATCCCTGGGATGCAAGGAGGGTTCAATATATGGAAATCAATAAATGTTATTCACAACATCAATAGACTTAAAAATAAGAACCATAAGATGATCTTGATAGATGCAGAAAAACCATTAGAAAAAGTAGAGCATTCCTTTACGTTCAAAACATTAGAAAAACTAGGGATAAAAGGAACATACCTCGACATTGTAAAAACTATCTATGTTAAGCCTCAAGCTATTATCATTCTGAATGGAGAAAAATTGAAGGCATTCTTTCTAAAATTTGGAACAAGACAGGGATGTCCTCTATCACCACTTCTATTCAATATAGTTCTCGAAAAACTGGCCAGAGCAATTAGAAAGTTGAAAGACATTAAAGACATAAAAATAGGAAAAAAAGAACTTAAATTATCACTATTTGAAGATGACATGATTCTATACATAGAAGACCCAAAAGGGTCTACAGAAAAAAACTACTAGAACTAATAAATGAATTCAGCAATGTGGCTGGAAATGAAATCAACATGCATAAATCAAAGGCATTTCTGTATATCAGCGACAAAACTTCTGAAATGAAAATGAGGAAAAACACTGCATTCACAATATCCTCATAAAAAATTAAATACTTGGGAATCAACCTAACAAAAGAGGTGAAAGATTTATACAATGCAAACTACAGAACCCTAAAAAGAGAAGTAGAATAAGATCTTAGAAGATTGAAAAATATACCCTGTTCATGGATAGGCAGAACTAACATCATCAAAATGGCGATATTACTAAAAAGTTGTCTGTAGGTTTAATGAAATGCCAATCTAAATCCCAAATGAATTTTTTGTAGAAATAGATAAACCAATCATGAAATTCATATGGAAAAATAAACGACCCAGAATAGCAAAAGCAATTCTAAGCAGGAAGTGTGAATCAGGCGGTATAGCGATACCAGATTTCAAACTATATTACACAGCAATAATAACAAAAACAGCATGGTACTGGTACCAAAACAGGCGGGTGGACCAATGGTACAGAATGGAGGACACAGAGACTAATCCAAAAAGCTACAACTATCTTATATTTGATAAAGGAGCTAAAAGCTTGCAATGGAGGAAGGATAGCATCTTCAACCAATCGTGCCGGGAAAACTGAAAATCCATATGCAACAAAATGAAACTGAATCACTTTCTCTCGCCATGCACAAAAGTTAACTCAAAGTGGATCAAGGAGCTAGATTCAAATCAGAGACTCTGCATCTGATAGAAGAAAAAGTTGGTTCCAATCTACATATTGTATGGTCAGGCTCCAAATTCCTTAATAGGACACCCATAGCACAAGAGTTAATAACAAGAATCAACAAATGGGAGTTACTTAAACTGAAAATTTTTTTCTCAGAAAGAGAAACAATAAGAGAGGTAAATATGGAGCCTAGATCATGGGAACAAATTTTTACTCCTCACCCTTCAGATGGAGCCCTAATATCCAGAGTATACAAAGTATACAAAGAACTCAAATAATTAGACAATAAGATAACAAATAACCTAATGGGCCAAGGACCTGAACAGACACTTCTCAGAGGAGGACATAGAATCAATCAACAAGTACATAAAAAAATGCTCTCCATTTCTTGCAGTCAGAGAAATGCAAATCAAAACCACCCTAAAATACCATGTCAATCCAGTGAGATTGGCAGCCATTATGAAGTCAAACAACAACAAGTGCTGGCGACGATGTGGGGAAAAGGGTACTCTTGTACATTGCTGATGGGACTGAAACTGGTGCAGCCAATTTGGAAAGCAGTATGGAGATTCCTGGGAAGGCCGGGAATGGAAGCACCATTTGACCCAGCTATTGCCCTTCTCGCACTACTCCCTGAAGACCTTAAAAGAGCGTACTACAGGGATACTGCCAATCGATGTTCATAGCAGCACAATTCACAATTGCTACACTGTGGAACCAACCCAGATTACCTTCAATAGATGAATGGATAAAAAAAAAAAGTTTTTTTTTATATACTATGGAGGATTACACAGCACTAAAAAATGACAAAATAATGGAATTTGCAGGGAAATGCATGGCACTAGAGCAGATTATGCTTAGTGAAGCTAGCCAATCCCAAAAAAACAAATACCAAATGACTTCTTTGATATAATGAGAGCAACTAAGAACAGAGCAGAGAGGAAGAGCATGAAGAAAAGATTAACATTAAGCAGAGACATGAGGTGGGACGGAAAGGTAGAGAAAAGAGAAATTGCATGGTAATGGAGGGAGACCCTTATTGTTACAAAAAAAATACATATAAGAGGTTGTGAGTGTAATGGAAAAATAAACAATAAGTGAAATGAATTACAGTAGGTAGCGTAGAGAGAGAAGATGGGAAGAGAGCGGAGGGGGGATAGTAGGGCATAGTAAAGGTAGCAGAATACAACAGTAACTAATAAGACATTATGTAAAAATATGGATGTGTAACTGATGTGATTCTGCATTCTATATTTGGAGTAAAAATGGGAGTTCATAACCCACTTGAATCTAATGTATGAAATATGATATGTCAAGAGCTTTGTAATGTTTTGAGCAACCAATAAAAGAAAAAAAAGGTAGCAATATATATGCCAATCGAAAATCTTCATCAAATATATATAATCCAAAGATCGAAAAATATTCATTTTACTGAAATGGATTTATGTATAATGTTATTCAACTAGGAAGCTCACCCGTAGGTTGAATTTTCAGTTCCAACAGCGTTTAGGAGGAGTGATCTCTTCTCACAATTTGCATCTGCCAATTCAGCCACCTCACATGTGTGTAAAAGTGATATCAGGTAGGATTCTATATGTGCATATAAAAATACATGTGCTGAATAGGCTACAGAGAAAGGGAGACAGGGATTCACATATTTGTTAATTTTAAAAACACATCTAGAACTATTTCAACAGAAAATTGACTAGATTTAAAACTCCTACATTATATAATGCAAAAAGCAATTCCAACTATACACCATGCCTCCTCTGAACTGCTTGTATTTCTATTCTTTTTGGGTTATTTTTCACCATCATTTTAGGATTATTAGTCAGAGACTAGTAGGGTACAGGTTAGTGTCAGGGATTAAGTATTTCAAATGGAAAATTGGAAAAAGAATCCAATGTGTATGTAAATATGTGCTACACAAAAATCTTCCCACTCACATCCAGAACAATGCCTTGACATTACCTTCGCCCCAAGTAAGACACAATTAGAGTTGAAAAGTGTAAAAATCTAGGAATACATACATGGAATGGAATATGCTCGGGAGTTCACAACTTTTGAGGTGGTAGAGGAGTTTCCAAAAGTAAAGGACAGGGTAAACACTCCACAAACAAGGAGCTCTGCTGGCCTAAGAATTCTTGGGAAATGGCCTCTGAGGTTGGGATCCTGAAATATATGTTGCTGTCATGAGCTTTAGCTTCCTTCGTAGTGAGACCATCAAAGCTGGGTCTGCATCTATGTGACCAGGAAGAGATGGTTTCTTATATTCCAATGAACATGAGGCAGCAGTGCTCAATTCTCTCTTTGTAGGTAAACTGTGGCCACTGGATTCTAAGTGTCTCCCAGTGGGGACTGTGAAGACATTTGGTCATCCTCCACTTTTCATGGTGTTTTTTGCTGCTGCACTGGGAATTTGGTATTTGCTTCACAAAATATAAGAAGTTCATTTGGGATACAGTGCTGGAGGGAGTTCTGTCACTTGTGGTGGGTCAGGGTCTGCAGGAGAATGCACCAACCAGGCTTCTATCCCACAGAGCTTGCCCCAGTAACCATAGTAAACTTATTCTGAACATTGCCCTTAAAACTCTCCATATAACAGGATGCCTTTACATATAAGGGTCTCATGTCTGCACTATATCAGTCACAAGCCATTTGGAAGCCAATGGCAGATCCACATAGCCCCTCCATGATGTTTTTTCACACACCTTCCCACCACTGCTCTAGGCCCACTACTCAGCAGGCTCCAAATTACTGGCATCTCGTGTTCTACATCATTTTCATGAAACCCAGTTAAACAAGGCACTGTCTGGTATACACATGATAAGCAACAGGACATCAAATTTTCTGCAGTTCCACCTGGTCATGGGAATTTAAAAAATTTCATGGTATTTATTTAGCAATTTTTCAAAAATGAAGTTAGAGGCACTGTGGGTCTCAATTCATTCAGGAACCATTAAGTGTGAGAAAGTTCATTTCAATGAAAGCTCTGGAGAACTCTCAAAGTCAAGGCTTCTCAAAGAGTTACCAAATGGTCACATAAAGCCAGGCCAATTCACGTCTACAATGTGAGGTCCATGTATGTTTTGACTCTCATCTATGGCTGCCAAGTCTTTCAGAATAAAATCATGTGATATCCTGGCTGAGATTCCCAGGCCTCTGTGGAAAGCCACCCTGGGCATAGATCTCAGTTTCCAAGAGTGAGTCTTATGTGTGTCCTCCTAAAATCCCAACACAATTCATGGCTATACTTCTCTGAGGTCAATTCCAGAATGCAGTCTCTAAGGGGAATCACACCAGAGTTCAAGCCCAGGTGGACCCAGTCATCCCTTCCAACCGCCACAAAAATTACCACAATTAAAATCAAAACACTCCCACAGGGCCATCATCTTCTTCCATGTAGACACTCATCATAACCTCTAGCTGGAGGTTTCTATGAGCCCAAGGTAGTGTCCAAAATAAGCTCACTTGCCCCTTATTTGCCTAAAATCATGGTGGCCTGGACACTCTTCCTGTGAACCAGGAGTGATCAAATATTCCTGCTGTTAAAGTGTTCCACTTCTCCAATTTCAGCCTACTGGCTGTAGGGTATAGATTCTTTATGTGATTTGGATTCATGAGAAAATCCAAGCACATATGGGCTAGCCTCTGCAGGGATTTCAAGAACTCATTTGACCCAAAGGATCCCTATTCTCACTTGATGGAGTTCAGGAACCTAAAACAAGAAGGCAAAAATATTCATCCACAATGACTGCTCTTTTGGACATTTTAGTTTTGGAAGAACATGGGATCTTTCTTTAGATCCATCAGGTGCTGAGAATCTAAGCCACAACCTCATACAAGGACAAGAGGCTGATTCAGACACATCCCATTCCAAAGAAATTAAGCAAAGAGCCAGAGGTGGGGTCCATTCATTTCCATATGAAAACAGTGTTTTTCAGGCTACACAAAGGGGTGGCCTGAGGCAAAGACCTTTCTGACATTTAGGGTAATAGAAATAGAATTAAGCAAATGGCCCAAGAAGGGTTTCTCCACTGAGACTTTACTGCACACACTGATATCTGAGTTTTCTGAGATGATCTCATTCCCTTCAGCTATCCAGAACATGGCCATGTCACAGAGCCTTGTGGTGTTACATATCTGGGAAACAAAACCATGAGTCTATTCTGGAGAGTGGCCAGAATTCACGTAGAAAACAGGAACTTTAGAAGATAGTAGATGTTGCCCATCCATAAGGCAAGCTGCAGTGCATTCATCAATTGCGCAGTATGAATTGCGGAAGCTTTCAACTAGAGACAACACATCCATTGGTGCATTCTCTTTTCTAATGTCTACAACCATGGATACAGTGGGATACTCAGACATAGAAACACTCACAATGTAAAACGACTTACTAGAAACAGTCCACTCCAAACCAAACAAACCACATTTCCTACCTATTCTCAGAACATGAGAAAAAACCACAAACTCACACCTACAACGGCAAAGGCACTTCCTTCCCCCAAATAGGTCTGTGACTATCCGGAGTGTCTTCTGACTGGTGGGCCATATTATGTTCCCCCAAAATGGCTTGTCCTGTTTCACATCTGGTCTCAATGTCCAACTCCGTGAAGTTGTAAGGAGCCAGCAGTGAGCCACTGCCTGCTTTCTCAGGAAAGGCCCCTCTTCAGAGCTCTGCTGGCATTTGGCCATCCTCACATCAGCAGGTACCAAGAAAGACTGACTATGTCTTTGGGAAAAGCAAACAAGTTAGCCCACTGGGTCTGGAGTGGGACTGGCTCTGGGTGCCTGGCTTCCTGGAACCCAAGTTCAGAGAATTCCATCACCAAGGAAGTGAAGTGAGGTCACTTCTTTCAGGAACTGAATATGGTCACTGCCTTGGTAACCACTTTGTCCTAACAGTTGCTTCCAAGGTTCCCATGAGATAGAGGCTGCCCCAACATCCTGTGACACATTCAGAAGTTATAATGGTATATCAACCATAGGCACCCTGGAACAGCTCTCCACAGAGGCCTGGTTTGGTCCATCTTCTCTACATTAAGAAGAGAGAGGCTGATTCAGACACATCAATTCATCCTGACCAGGTTGTTTGCATGGAAGATGACTATTGCTCTCTCAGGTCCTACATAGCTGCCTACATCTTCTCCAAGGATCATTTCTTCATGGATCTTTGAGGTTCTAAGCAGGTGGAAGATCTTCTACATTTCTATATTGTAAGACCCACTCTGTCGCTGCTCTTAAGTTAGTTATATTGAGGGAACAGTGTATGGTTAAGGTTAATAACAAGTTCGATTTGGGTTACGAATCATTCTGCGGGATGAATAATGGTATTGGCAACCTGCGATATTTACAAGAGTATACATGTGAAATATAAGTATGAAAGCAGAAATCTAGGTAAGATTTGAAGCCCAGAAGGGCATTGGGGACTTGAGTGGGATACTTAACTTTGAGTTATGTGCTGCACAGATGTCTCAGATAAATCAATATACACTGGCATCGGACCTTGTACCTTGGATGATTGAATGTTGAAGAGAGCATCCAGTCAAAAACCGATAGTCGGTAGGATTAGGAAGGTAGTTGGTAGATTTAGAAAGAAGAGTGAGCATAGGATTTGGACCAAAAGTTCTTCAGCAATAGGGTTTCGGGTAGAGAGTGTATGTAAATGTCAGCACATGTGAAGAGTCAGTCACAATGATGAACTGGGGAAAACATGTAGGAAAGCAGATATCAATAGAGACATTAGGAAATCAAGCAAAGTATAAAGTGTGTGATAGGGTTAGACATTTTCAACAGGTTTGAAGTTGAATATATAATCTTAGGAAGAAACAAATATGTAGTCACCAATAGGATTGATATTTGAGAGCATTAGGCAACCTGGACATGGATGATTTTAGTAATGGATGCTATCTTTTCATTTAGGCTTTGGTACAATTGTAAGTGTGACCTTTGCTTTTTGTGTCCGGAATATTTCTGTGATAAAATGTCTATGTAGATCAGGTGACATGAGTATTTCTTCCACCATTTCTGAGAGCAATATTTTGAAGATTTATAAATTCGTATGGGGGTACAAATAGGTGTACCCTGTTTCTATTAATATAGACATAATGCATGAATAGACAATACTGTGAATAAATAATATAACTAGATCCACTTTAAATAATGGATTGAATGGATATCTGAAAATATATAAGAAATGTTATATTGATATACAATCATTAATTCCAACCAGTTATATATCTAATGATTATCTTATGGTTATGGTTAATCATGAAGGGTGTGTGAGTTTTTCTTCAAAATTGATTATGGAAATCGAAAACAATATATTTGGAAAAAAAGTCTCATGAATAGACCAGTCAAGAAACATAGAGAAATACATGTGTTCTGGAGCAGGAAGTGACTGAAAGTGAAACAAATGCCTATAAATTTGCTAACTAGTGAATGAAATATATATGCTAAGATGTGCATAAACTGAAGAAATAGTAATGTACCAGTGTTGTATAAAAATGAACGCCAAAATACACATCATGTCCCATAGGAATCTACTTGCATTGATGTTAAAGTGGATCAGTTACTGTAAAAATATAAGGATTTGTTTGCACCATTTACTGAAGTGAGTTTTCAATACTATAAAACAAATATGTATTTCAGATGGATGAATATTTCTAAAAATAATCTTATGAAAAGTTGAATATAAAACCACATACATGAACATGAATGAATTTAGGGAGTGTATAATAAGATACATATATTTCATATTTTGACAAATCTAGAGTGTATATATATATATATATATATATATATATATATATACAAAATACACACAGAGACATTAAAAAGTAGCAATATATATGCCAATTAAAATTCATCGTGAAATATATATCATCCACAGATCCAAAAATATTAATTTTACTGAACATGGATTTATGTATAATGTTTTTTAACTAAGAAGCTCACTCATAATTTGAATTATCAGTTCCAAAAGCGTTTAGGAGGAGTGATTTCTTCTCACACTTTGTATCTGCCAAGTTAGCCACCTCTCAAGAATACAGGTGTGATACCAGGTAGGATTCTATATGTTCATATAAAAATACATGTGCTGAATTGGCTACAGAAAAAGGGAGACAGGAATTCACATATGGGTTAACTTTAAAAACACATGCAGAACTCTTTCAACAAAAAATTGACAAGATTTACAACTCCAACCCTATATCATGCAAATAGGAAGACCAACTATACACCATGCCTCCTATGAAGTGCTAGTATTTCTATTCTGTTTGGGTTATTTTTCTCCATTATATTAGAATTAGTAGTCAGAATCTAGTAGGGTATGGGTTAGTGTCAAGGATTCAGTATTTCGAATGGAAAATTGAAAAATGAATCCAATGTGTATGTAAATATGTGCTACACAAAAATCTTCCCACTCTCATTCAGAACAATGCCTTGACAATACCTTCGCCCCAAGTAAGACACAATTAGAGGAGAAGATTTAGAAAACCTGTGAACAAATATCTGGAATGGAATATGCTCAGGAGCCCACAACCTTGGAAGTGGCAGAGGAGTTTCCAAAGGTAAGGGAAAGGGTAAACACTCCACAAACATGGAGGTCTGCTGGCATAGAGACTTCTTGAGAAACTGCCTGTGAGATTGGGCACTTGAAAAATATGTTTTTGTCAGGAGCTTTAGCTTCCTTTCTAGTGAGACCATAAAAGCTTGGTCTGCATCTATGAGACCTGGAGGACATGCTTTCTTATTTCCCAATGAACATGAGGCAGCAGTGCTAAATTCTCTTTTTAGGTAAACTGGGGCCACTGGGGGCTAAAGGTCTCCCCATGTGCACTGTGAAGCCATATGGTCATCCTCCATTTTCATGGTGTTTCTTCCTGCTGCACTGGGAGTTTGGTATTTGCTTCACGAAATAAAAGGAGTTCAATTGGGTGACAGTGCAAGAGGGAGTTCTGTCATGTGTGGTGGGTCAGGTTCTGCAGGAGGATACAAGAACCAGGATTCTATCCCACATAGCTTGCCCCCTTGACCATAGCAACCTGATTCTGAACAATGTCCTGAAAACTCTCCATATAACAAGTTGCCTTTACATGGAACGTTCTGCTGGCTGCACCATGTCAGTCACAAGCCATTTGGATGCCAATGGAAGATCCACATGGCCCCACCACAGATGTTTTATCACATACCTGCCCACCACTGCTCTAGGCCAACTACTCAACAGAGTCCAACTAACTGGCATCTCTGTTCTACACCATTTACATGAAACCCAGTCAATCAAGGCACTGTCTGGTATATTCATGATCAGTAACAGGACATCCAAATGTTCTCCAGTGCCACCTGGTGATGGGAATTTCAAAAATTTTATGGTATTTTTCTAGCCATTTTTCAAGGATGAAGTTGGAGGCACTGTGAGTTTCAATTCTTTCAGGAACCATTAAATTTTTAGGAAGCTAATTTCAATGAAAGCTCTGGAGAACACTCACAGGTAAGGCTTCCCAAAGAGTGGCCAAAAGATCACATGATATTATTCCCATTGAGGTCTACAATGTGAGGTCCATATGAGTTTTGACTCTCAACTCTGGGTGCCAAATCTTTCAGAATAAAATCATGTGGTATCCTGGCTGAGAGGCCTAGTGCTCTGTGGAAAGCCATCCTGGGCCTAGAACTTAGTTTCCAAGGGCGACACTCATGCCTGGCTTCCTTAAATCTCAACGCTATTCATAGCAATACTTCTCTGAGGTCAGTTTGAGAACTCAGATTCTAAGGGAATCACACCAGAGTTCAAGAACATGTGGACCAAGTCATCTCTTCCAACCGCCACCCAAATGACCACAATTTAAAACAAAACACTCCAACTCCAACGTGGCGCTCATCTTTTTCCATATAGACACTCATAATGACCTCTGGCAAAAGTTTTCCATGAGGGGCACAGCCCAAGACCGTGTCCAAAATAAGCTCTCTTGCACCTAATTTGCCTAAAGTCAGGGTGGCCTGGACACCCTTCTTGTGAACCAGGAGAGATCAAATAGGCCTCCCATTAATACTGCTTCGCTTCTTCAATTTGAGGCCAACTGACTGTGGGGTTTGGATTCCTTATGTGAATTGGAGTCTTGAGAAAACCCAAGCAACTATGGGCTAGCCTCTGCAGGGCTTTGAAGAACTCATTTGAACCAAAGGATCCCTATTCTGACTTGATGGAGGTCAGGAAAGTTACAGAAGAGGCGAGAGACTTCATCCCCAAGGACTGCTTTTTTGGCCATTTTGGTTTTGGATGTACACCTGGGATCTTTCTTTAGATCCATCAGGAGCTGAGAATCTAAGCCACACCCTCACACAAGGCAAATAGGCTGATTCAGACACATCCATTCCAAAGCAATTAAGCAAAGAGCCACAGGTAATGCCCATTCATTTCCATTTGGAAACTGTTTTCTTCAGGCTTCACAAAGTGGTGGACTGAGGAAAAGACCTTCCTGACATTCAGGACAACAGAAGAATTGGTAAACAAAAGGCCCCAAGCAGGGTTTCTTCACTGAGACTTTCCTGGTCACACTGATATCTGAGTTTTCTTAGATGCTCCCCATTCCCTTCAGCTATTCAGTACATGGTCATGTTACAGAGCTTCAAGGTTGTACATATCTTAAACACAAAACCATGAGCCTATTCTGGAGAGTGGCGAGAATTCAGGAAGAAAACAGGACCTTAGGTAGATAGCAGGTGTTGCACATCAATAAGGCAAGCTGCAGTCCATTCATAAATAGGGCAGGATGAATGCTGGGAAGCTTTCTACTAGATAGGACATATTCATTGATGCATTCTCCTTTCTAATGTCTACAACCACGGACATAGTGGGATACACAGACATAGAAACACTCACCTTGTCAAACGACTTAGTAGAAACAGTTCACTCCAAACAAAACAAACCACCTTTCATACCTATTCTCAGAACATGAGACAAAACCACAAACCCACACCCACACCACAAAGGCACCTCCTTCCCCCATGTAGGTCTGTGACTATCCGGAGTGTCCTCTGACTGGTGGGCCATACTATGTTCTCTGGAAATGGCCTGTTCTGTCTCAAATCTGGTCTTTTGGCCAACTCTGTGAAGTTGTCAGGGGCCAGCGGTGAGCCACTGCCTGCTTTCTCAGGAAATGCCCCTATTCATAGCTTTCCTTGCATTTGGCCATCCTCACATCAGTAGGTTCCAAGAAAGACTGAGTCTGTCCTTGGTAAATCAAAATAAGTTTGACCACTGGGGCTTGGACTGGGACTGGCTCTTTGTGCCTGGCTTCCTGGATTCCAAGTTCAGAGAGTTCCATCACCAAGGAAGTTAGGTGAGGTCACTTCATTTAGGAACGGAATGAGGTCACTGCCTTGGCAACAACTTTGTCCTAACAGTTGCTTCCAAGGTTCCCATGAGAAGGAGGCTGCCCCTACTTACTGTGACACTTTCACAAGTTACAGTGGTATGTCAACCATAGGCATGCAGGAGCAGCTCAACAAATGCCTGCTTTGGTCCATCTTCTATACATTAAGAAGAGAGTGCCTGATTCAGACACATCCCTTCATCCTGAGCAGGTTGTTTGCCATGGAAGACTTTTGCTGTCTCAGGTCCTTCATAGTTGCCTACATCTTCTCCAGGGATCATTTCTGCATGGACCTTTGAGTTTCTCAGCAGGTGGAAGATCCTCTATATTCCTGTATTTTAAGACCAACTCTGTCCCCACTTTTCTGTAAAATTAGATTGAGAGAACAGTGTATGGTTAGGTTTAATAACATGTTCAATTTGGTTTAGAAAGGAAACTACACGGTTGAGCAAACAGGGTCCTACCGTTAGCAATAATATGAGGATTATAAATGGACCGGCCATGGCAGATAAAAGCATAGTTAACCAGGTTGACTATGTGAACAAAGAATCAAACCTCCCTTCTGGGGCCTCTGTCTCTCTTTGACGCTCTTCAAGTCGTTTTCTTAATTTACTCATAGATTCTTTTACAACTCCAGTATTGTCGGCATAAAAACAACATTCTTCCCTCAATGCAAGCAAAAAGGCAACTTTCTCTCATGAAGAGGAGGTCCAACACTCGCCTGCTCTGTAAAACAACTTCAGAGAGAGAGAGGTTAAAATTCCTGTAAAGCTGTGATGTCGGTTTTTAATGTCTTTAAGCTTTGGTCTATTTCTGCTTCTAATTGTGTCTTTGTTGTGTCTCATGGACTAGGGCAGTTGTTCCTATGCCCACCCCTTCAGCAATTATTATTCCTCATAGGATGGCCAAAGTGAGGGATACAGGTTCCCGGTGGAACCGGGTTATATGCCCCCCTATTTGAACTTTAAATGAACCTACGTCATGATAGAGCACTCTGAAAAACATCTGCATGATTACATAATTAATCACATCTATTGACCATTTTATGTAAACATAAATAATGTTAAAGTGTATAGAATTATACTGTTTTAGGAATGGACAAGAAAATGCACCTAAGATAGCACCAAAGTGAGGAAAACATTCTTATTTGGTTGCATCCGGATTTAGAGGGCATTGCTTCTGTTGTAATCAATTAATCCCCTGAACCCCAAGTTTTGGTAGTTTTAGAATTTGTACCCAACATGTAAGGGAAGGGGCTCAGAAGTTCACAGTCTGCAGAAATTCACAAAAATTAGTTTTTGTTTCTGTTTTTTTTTTTTTTCCTCTGTTCTGGGCAAGTTAACTTTTCAAGGACACCTTGGAAGGGGAGAGCTTTTTTGTCTCTTTTTTTCTCCCTGCCAGCTGTCACCATGGAGACCAGTTGCTAACTTTTTTATCTTAGAAATGTAGGCATCTAGGTGAAGCCCCAGCTCAAGGCCAGAGGCCTTGTTCACATATTTTGTGAAAAACTGGAAAGGCAGTGTCTAGCTTAGGGGTGGTGATTTTTCCAGCCAGTGGCCAAGTAGAACAGGGCAACACGAAAAGTGGAAGTTTATGTACATTGAACTCTTTCAGAGGGACTCTTTTGCTGAAAGACCTAAAGTAAGCCTTGGTGAAGACTTCTGGAGAAGGTCATTTAAGACATTTCTGTGGACCTGGTACAGAGGGGGAAGACGGGGTAGTCGAGGCTGAGAGCAGCTCCGTGGATCTAAGAATGAGAAAAGAGAGATGTAAAAGAAAAATGGTAAAGGGGTTTGGGATTTTCCTAGAACAAAACTTGAGCATTAGAACAGGTATAGCAGAGGGGAAGATGGGAGTAAATATTCCAAAAAGCCTTTGAGGGACTTTAAATTCTTAGAAACCTCTTTTCAGTGATGACAAAGCAACTTTAAATGCCATTTTCATTACATCGTGGATAGGGGTCTGAGGGCTCTTCTCAGCTGGTTTGAGCTTTGGGTTAGCTTGCTAGAGGACTTGGTGGGACCTAGTGCAGGCCCTGACAGGAAAAGAGAGGAGTGAGTGGGTGAAGGGGTACCTCGGTACCTGCTACCTCAGCAACGGGGCAATGTTCTGAGAACCAGCGGAGGTTTGGGTTTTTGATTTAGTAATTGGAGAGGAGAAATCAGGTTGCTAAGATGGGAGTGATAGCAGAGAGTCTAGAGCAGAAGGCTGAGGGTGAGAAACTATTGGAGAAGCATAGTACAGGATGTGAGAAAAAGAGGAAAAATGATTCCACATAGGGAAATTTCCCCCTTTTGAGAACTTGCCGAAGTTAAAAATGTCACTCAGAATTTGAGGATCTAGAGAACCCTCTGGGGGCCATAGTATTTGGTTGTCTAATTGGTAATATGGCCAATGCTGTGTACTGAATTTGATGAGGAGTTTGGGTTCCACCAGGCAGCCCCTGTATGCTCACATTCCCCTGACTTACACAAGAAGTCGGCTTCTCCCCCACACAGCCGTGGCTGTTTGTGGCTTTGATAGTCCGCCAGGCAAACATAGTAATCTAGGCTAGTAAAACCTGAATCTGTCTTGCGTGTCCCTGCATCCATAATATTTGTTTCCATTATCTATGGTACAGAAGAGATTTAATGGGATTTTAGTGGGATCCTCTTCATCAGAGATATCTCAATAGGAAAGACCTATACCGACCTGACAAATGTCTGGGTGGAGAGATGGCCACCAGGTCTCTATGGGTCCTGTATGCGAGATAGACTATACTTCTTGTCTAGTAGGATTTGTGATCAGCCATTGCTGCTGAACGGGGTGATGAGGGTTAGAACTACTGGTGGCCAAGGGTAGAGTCTATAGTCTTATCCACATAGCGAATACGCAATTTGAAATGGTTACCACGCTTTTCCAGTTTCCAACAAGAGTCTGGACACAGCGAAGGCTTGAGATGAGAGGCATGGATCCAAAAAGTGATTCCGTCTACTTTAACGCTTTAGGTTTTATAAGTAGCACCTGGTATGTTTCTTTCCAGTGGGGTTCCAGGGATGACACCTGATGTTGTCTTATGTAGACGAAGTCTCTTACATGATATTGATTTAGAGTCCCCTCCTCCCCTGGTTGGTAGGCAGTGGCCAGCTGTTTCCACAGTTATCGCTGAGTTCTTTCAATGACTTTAAGTCTGTCAAGCAAGGGGGTGTGGAAGTGATCGTTAAGCCTTAGAGTTGGGGTTAGGTCCCTTATTGGATGATGGGAATCATAGAGAATTTCATAGGGGGTGAGGTTACACAAAGAAAGAGAGGGGATATTTCTCGCATGAAACAGTGCATAAGGCAGGAGCATAATCCAATCTTTTATTCCAGGCTCTAAGCTTAATTTTGTGAAGGTCTCTTTAATGGTTCTATTTATTTTTTCTACCTGTCCTGAGCTCTGGTGTATATAAGCATAATGTAACTTAAAATTAATCCACAGGGTCCCAGTTAACACCTGAATTACCTGGGCCATGAACACCAGTCCATTATCAGACCCTATTACCTTAGGCAGACCGTATCTTGGAAAAATATCTTTCAGAATCTTCTTGAAAATCATTTGTGCACTTTTTTTTTTTTTTTTTGTGTGTGTGTATGTGTGGAAGGCTTCAGTCCATCCTGAAAATGTATCTACAAAGACTAGGAGGTATTTAAGTCCATACCTTGCTGGCTTAATTTCACTATTGTCCACTTCCCAAAATTGTCGTTTTCTGGTTCCTCATAGGTGCTTTCCTCTAGGAAACTGGAAGGGTAAGCATTAACCAATTGACGGACTCGACAGGCTTTTGTTACCCGTTCAGTTATTTTCTTTCGCTGTGAGTCGGTTAGTGGAAAACTCTGTTCTTAATCCTACAGGAATGCCTGCAGTTTCATTGAACCAAGGTGAGTGAGTTGGTGTACATTTTTAACGTAGTGTAGGGCTTTCTGTAATTGCAGCCTGAGCTCAGTGAAGTTGAGGTGTTCAGTGTCAGTGTCCATAGATATTATAAAAAACTTCCTGGTGATCAGGGGTCCATTGGAATTGGGCATCTCCCTCTAACACCGGGTATAAAGGAGCAGCTAAAAACGCAAACCCAGGTATCCATAACCTGCAAAAGCCAGCAGTCCCAAGAAACTCTCTGAGTTGTCTCCTGTTAGATGGGGGTGGTATCTAGGCAATGGTTTGTTTTCTGGGCTCAGTGAGCCATCGTTTACTGCCCCTAAGGAAACAGCCCAGTAAGATTACTTCATGGCAGCAAATTTGGGCCTTTTTGGCCGAAACTCTATACCCGAGTTGAGCAAGCTCATATAATAGTGCTTGGGTCCCAGACTCACAGTTTTCCTTGGTGTTGGCTGCCAGTAGCAGGTCATTCACGTATTGAAGCTGGGTGACTTTGGGGTGCGTAGTTCTGAAATTGCTGAGATCTCTGTGGAGGGCTTCATCAAAGAGAGTGGGGGAGTTTTTGAACCCCAGTGGGAGTCTAGTCCAAGTTAGTTGACCAGACGTTCAGGTTTCTGGGTCTACCCACCCGAAAGCAAACAGCAACTGACTATCTTTATGCAGAGGCAAGCAAAAGAAAGCATCTTATAAGTCCAGAACAGTATACCATTTCCGCTCAGGGTTCAGAGTGCTAAGCAGATTGTACGGATTAGGTACCGTGGGGTGAATGTCCTGCACTCTGTTGTTGATCTCTCTTAGGTATTTAACAGGGCGATTGTCCCGGTTCCTGGCTTTTTTTTCTAGTAGCAGGGGAGTGTTCATGGCCAATTGACAGGGCCTTAGGACGCCTAAGGTCAGATATTTCTGAATATGGGGCCTTATCTCATCTTTAGCTTTTTTTGCTTAGAGGATATTATTTGACATTAATTGGGGAGGCTGAGGTTTTTAACTCCACTGTTATTGGAGGTTGTTTCACGGCCAGGCCTAACCCAGCAGTTTTTGCCCAGGCATCTGCGTAATCTGTTATCCATTTCTGGCGTAGCTTGCCTGTTTGATCAGTCTTGGGGGGTGTGAAGAGTGGATGTTCATCTTCTACTAATTTAGTTAAAGCCGTGACTATAGGAGTTTATACTAAAGGATTTAGAAATTTCATTTGGTAGCCTTCAGGGTTAAAAGTTATTAAGGCCAAGAGCTTGGTGAGCAGATCTCTGCCCATCAATGGGTCCAGGCATTCCTGGATTACTAGGAAGGAGTGATGGATTTTTCCTTTACCTAGGTCCATGGTCCTCTTAGTAGTCTAAGCCCGATATTTACTGCCATTAGCCCTTTGAACTACAGACCTTTTATTTGATAGAGGGCCCAATGGGGCCTTAAGGGCTTCGTATACTGCTCCTGTATTCATTTCAAAGTTTACTGGGGTCCGCTACACTTCAAAAGTTACCCTGAGCTAGGGGAAGTGATCTGAGCCCCAACTTTCTTAGTCATGCACCAGAGTCACAATGGCTGGCTGGCGTGGCTGTCTCTTTATAGGGCACTTTTTGGCCCAGTGTCCTTTTTTTTTTACAGTAGGCACATTGATCTGAGGCCAGGGGTGGCCTCTTGCATGGCCCCAGGTAACCCTTACTGTCACCTTACGTCTTAATTTCTGGCCTCTTTCTTGTTGTGACAAGGATCTTGGTCAATCCCTTAGTCTGTCTTTTGCTTCTCTCATTCTTCCTTTGCTCCCTTTCTTTCTCCCTGTTTCTCTCTTATAGTATACTTTCTCAGCTTCTCTGACTAAATCTCTCTTTTAAATTTTTTTAATATCCATGGCAGCTTGCCCAATTAAGGCCATTGTTACAGATGAATTTTGATCCGCTGCCTGAGGATCGAAAGGAGTATATCTTTTATATGCCTCCATAATTCTTTCTAGAAACAAAGAGGGAGATTCATCAGGCCTTTGAATAATTTCTCTTACCATGGCCAAATTAGTTGGTCACCTAGCAGCCCCTTGGAGACCTGCTATTAGAGCCAGGCAATAATTGGACAGATGCTCTTTATCTTCAAAGGTGTTGGGGTTCCAGTTGGGTTGGTTTAAGGTAAGCTCGCTTTGATTATGTTGGGAAGTTGTGTTGGTCGCCAATCAGGTCCGAGGATATTTTTTTTTTTTTTAGCTTCTTGGAGGTTTTTCTCTTATTCCTCTGTCATAAAGAAAGTCCCTAGGAGTTGTTGGCAGTTATCCCAAGTAGGCAGGTGTAAAAACGTTGGCGAGTTCTCTGAGTTCTTTTAGCCGGGCCAGCTTCCTCCAGGGAAGGAGGGGCTCTGTGTGCCACGGGACTGTCATCTGGATGGCGCTGGGCCATCCTAGCTTCTTTGAATGGTGGAGAGGCTGAGTCAGCAGCAGGGGAATCACTTAGAGGGTGTTGGCAGTTGGGGGATGAAGGCAGAGGATAAGGAGGGGGAGGAGAGTCCAGTAGAGTCTTGAGACTCAGGGAGAACAGAGGGTGCAGGAGGAGGAGCAGAGAGTTAAAGAGATAGAATCATGGGGGAAGGAGTAGGAGTCCGTGCAGGGACAAGGAAAGGCTTCACCCTTGGAGGAGGAGATTTGCAGAGGTCCTGACAAGTTAAGATATATGGCTGTTGATCTGGACGTCTACGTGGCCCCGGCTAAAAGACAATATCTCGAACTTTTCAAATTAGTGTGAAGTAGAAAGATCCTTCTAGGGGACATCTGACTACAAAGTTGGGTCATTCTGAGACACAGAATCTGCAAGATCCGGCGTTTTACTGAAAAAGAAAGATTCTGAACCCTTAAGCAGACTTTGGTCTAGTGATCAAGGGTCATGAACAGAGGCATTGAAGTGCTCTGTCCCATAATGAAATATACACAGACAATAAAAGCAATGACACAAGACACAGACAAGACAAGACAATAAAGACAGGCAATGGACGTCCAATACTGAGACCATGACTGAGTAGCTGGCAAAACATGATGGGCTGGCAATACCGAATCCGAAACAAAATATCACTGAATAAAGGAGACTATTGTTCCTCGATTTCATGAGTTCATCCCCCAGGGACATGGCCTGTGGCTCTGTTACATGTGTGTCAGCCACCATGGGAGAGAGCTCACGCTCTTTACCAATAGCCATTTTGTGAAACCCTAACCTGAATCCTGAAACCAGAAAGAGGGGCCTTATTTATCCCCAGAGGAGCCCGTTGGGGGGTCTTTCATCTGCGGCTGCCGGATCTCACTGGGGCCACCAGATGTAAAGATCGGGCGAGGGTGGGTGGAAGAGACCACCAAGAGACTGTCTCATGCAACAGCAAAGGCTTTATTGGGAGTCCGGCATGCAAGGGCTCAGAGCTCACTTGAATAGAGCAGAGAGCCCTGAGAACAGCTTAAGAAGTGCTTATATATTTTCCTTGGAGAGGGCAGGAAGGAAAGTTTATTGATGGGTAAGTGCGAGTGGGCGGTTTGCGTGCAACTGGTTGACCGAGTACATTCTGCAGTTTGGCAGTTGGGGACAGCACATTCTGGGAACAAGAATAGCAAACAGTTCTCAAGATTTCAACAGTGTTTTGTTAAGCATACAGAAAATCAAGAAGTGACAAGTACCTATTTTATTAACCTTTCAATATAAGTATGAAAACAGAAATCTAGGTAAGATTTGAAGCCCAGAAGTTCATTGGGCCCTTGATTGGTATACTTAGCGTTGAATTACATTCTGTAGTGATGTCCCAGAAATATGGATATACAATGGCATAGGACCTTATACCTTCTCGGAGGTCAATTCCAAAACACAGACTCTAAGGGGAATCACACCGAAGTTCAAGCCAAGGTGGACCCAATTATCTCTTCCAACCGCCACACAAATGACCACAATTAAAACCAAAACACTCCCACATGGCACTCATCTTCTTCCATATAGACACTCACCATAACTTCTGGCAAGAGGATTCCATGAGAGGTGCAGCACAAGACAGTGTCCCAAATAAGCTCCTTTTCCCCTCATTTGCCAATAGTCAGGGTGGCCTGGACACCCTCCCTGTGAACCAGGAGTTATCAAATATGTCTGCCATTAATACAGCTCTGTTCTCCAATTTGAGGCCTACTGACTGTGGGGTTTAGATTCTTTATTTGAATTGGATTCATAAGAAAACCCAAGAACCTATGGGCTAGCATCTGCAGGGCTTTGAAGAACTCATTTGACTCAAAGAATCCCTATTCTCACTTGATGTAGGTAAGGAACCTTACAGAAGAATGTGAGGCACTTCATCCACAGTGACTGATTTTTGGCCATTTTGATTTTGGATTCACACATGGGATCGTTCTTTAGATCCATCAGGTGCTGAGAATCTAAGCCACAGGCTCACACAGGACCAAGAGGCTGATTCAGACACATCCCTTTACAAAGCAATTAAGCAAAGAGCCACAGGTGGTGCCCATTCATTTCCGTTTGAAAACTGTTTTCTTCAGGATTCACAAAGGCGTGGCCTCAGGCAAAGAACTTACTGACATTCAGGGCAACAGAAAAATAGGCAATCAAAAGGCCCATTGCAGGGGTTCTCCACTGAGACTTTCCTGGTCACATCGATATCTGAGTTTTCTGAGATGCTTGCCAATCCCTTCAGCTATCCAGTACATGTCCATGTCACAGTGCTTGGAGGTGGTACATATTGTGGACTCAAAAGCATGAGCCTATTTTGGAGAGTGGCTAGATTTCAGGAAGAAAACAGGAACTTAGGAAGATAGCAGGTGTTGCCCATCGATATGGCAAGCCCTAGTGCATTCATAAATTGGGCAGGATGAATGCTGGGAAACTTTCTACTAGACAGGAAACATCCATTGATGCATTCTCTTTTTCTAATGTCTACAACCACGGACACAGTGGGATACACAGACATAGAAACACTCGCCTTGTCAAACAACTTACTAGAAACAGTTCACTCCAAACCAAACAAACCGACTTTCCTACCTCTTCTCAGAACATGGGGCAAAACCACAAACACACATCCACACCCAAAAAGGCACCTCCTTCCCCCAAATAGGTCTCTCACTATCCGGAGTGTCCTCTGACTGCTCGGCCATACTATGTTCCCCAGATATGGCCTATCCTGTCTCAGATCTGGTCTCCATATCCAACTCTGTGAAGTGGTCAGGAGCCAGCTGTGAGCCACTACCTGCTTTTTTAGGAAAGGCCCCTCTTCAGAGTACTCCTGGCATTTGGCCATCCTCACATCAGTAGGTACCAAGAAAGACTGACTCTGTCCTTGTTAAATTGAAGCAAGTGAGACCACTAGGACTGGGACTGGGACTGACTCTGTGTGCCTGGCTTCCTGCATCCCAAGTTCAGAGAGTTCCATTACCAAGGAAGTGAGGTGAGGTTGCATCCTTCAGGAACTGAATGAGGTCACTGCCTTGGCAACCACTTTTTCCAAACAGTTGCTTTCAAGCGTACCATGAGAAGGAGGCTTACCCTACTTTCTGTGGCACTTTCACAAATTAGAATGGTATATCAACCATAGGCACCAAGAAACAGCTCTCCACACAGGCCTGATTTGGTCCATCTTCTCTATATTAGGAAAAGAGCCTTTAGTCCGGGGAGCACTGCAGTGAACCTCTGCACTAAAACTATTAGCAAGCACCTGGTGGAGGAGTCCTCCATAGATAAGTGGGGCTTTTATAACATCTGATATCCGGTTAAGGGAGATCTCTTCTGATGACAGAGATGTGGCCTGGGGAGGCTCACATATACTCCTTTCCAGGAGAGTAACCAGAATCGTTCTGTCCTCTGTTCTGTTCTGTAGGGAATTCCTCTGGAACTGTAGAGAGGGGCCGACGGGCACGCATGCACTCCTACCCTGGAGCTATAGCAAGATGTTGCACTGTTCCACTGTTTTTCTGTTTAGGCGCATGGTTTCTGTTTTTTGTGTTTTGTTTTGTGTTCTATTTTTTTGATTGTTTGTTTGTTTTTGTTCATTTTGTTGTGTGATTTCAGTGGTAAAAACTTAAGGATTTTGGACGTAAAAATAGGTAATAAAGAGAGTAAGCCTGACAACCCTTTGGACTGTGTTTTAGGGAACTGCGATGAACTTTACTCGCCTTTGTTAAGCAGGATGATAGAAGCTCCTTGCTGGCTGCCTGGAGCACACCCATTGCAGAGGGCAATGCTTGGTGGGGACCTAAGAACTGAGCATCTCCGAGGTTAACAAGTGAAACTCCTTTAAAACCCCTTGTCACTCCAGATCAAGAGAGTCACAACCTTTGGCAGAGTCCCCTGTGTTTCTCCTTTGTTTGCAAAGCAATAAACCTCCCTTTTTCTTTTTCTCAAAACTCAGTCCTCATTATTAAATTGGTATTAATTGGCGTCAAGTTGAGGAATCGAACTTTAATTTACAAATTTGGTACCCGCCCTCCACCCCGGAACTTTGTGAGAGCTGTCTACTGAAATATTAGGAGATGAAGCATGCTTGGTGTGGAACTGAACAAGAGGAGCTAATCCTGTAAGTAAAAGGAGGGACTGAGGGACTCCCAGCAGCTGCCAAAGCCCTGTTGATTCAGGGAATTACCTCCTTCCTCCCCGCACTGTAAGAATTATGCCACCTCTGTCTTGTTAAAAAAGAGAAAAAGAAAAAGGGGACACTAAATGCAGTGAAGTCACCATGGAGACACTTTATTTTACATTTCAGGTTTCCCCTCTGTTAAAACATGTGGTCCCCCCCCTGTGGATATCTATGGTGCACACTGGTGTAGGAGATTTTTCTCTTATCTGCTCTGGTTTAAACGGTTCTCTCTGACAGCCATAGTCTGAACCTCCTTTCTGTCTGTCTTGTGTCTTTGTATCTGGCCCTTTAAGACATGTGCAATAATGTGTTGATATTATAAATTGTTTCTTGGGAATGATCTTAGCTGAATGTGTGTCTAAATGATGATGTTTTATTTTAACAATCTGGTATCTGAATGGGTTTTTGAAGCATTGCAGAATCTTGCAGTTAAAAGTCGGGATTAAGTAATTGTTTAGTTTATGATTTCAGATAATTCATGCCAGAGAACTTAAATACTTAGTATGGAAAACTGAAGAACTCTACTCCCAAGTTGGCAAGTAAATTCCCAATCATACAGTCTTTTTTTCACCAATTTTGAATTGGATAGCCTCGGAAAATGTCACTGTGTGTACCACTGCATTAATTTGGACAAGGATAGTAAATCATAGAATGGTATCTGTTGACAAAACAAGATGTAAAGATATAAAATTTTGTGAATTGTATCTTAAATTTGTATCATAATTTTCAACATCCGAACCTCAAAATTATGGTTAAAATGCCTTAGGCCTGAGGTGTCTGCTCAGAATAGCAGTTTTTCCTGCTCCTTCCAGACCTCAGCCATGATTTATATTGAAATGTAAATGAAAGAAGCCTGAAAGCTTAGTAGGAGACTGATTTGAGGCCTAATGGAAAAAAAAAAGGTAAATTGTATGGTATTTACTAATTACTAGCCAGTCACTTTTTCTAGGACTCTTTTTTTTTCCTTAGATACTTTTTTTTTTGAGCTCATGATTTTGAGCATACAGACCTAGGTTAATGTTTTTCAGATCAGTTCTATCTTTGACCAACTGTAGACTTTTTGAAACATTGCAATGGAGATTTCACCTGAGAAAAGCTACAAGGCCTTTACTATTATTATGTGTGCACACTTTTGTTATGTGTTGTATGTCCACATATACATATGTCCGTATATCATATATATGATACACAAATTAACATATACAAGGAGCGCTCATAAAAAAGCGCTCATTAAAACAAATTTAAATAGGAGATCCAAAGATCTTTAATTCACGTGATTTAAATGTTTCAATTTAAATTGGATAAACAGATAAAAATCAATGTCTTTAAATTTAAGCTTACAATTTTTTTAGGTGTTCAAAAATCTAATAAAATATTAATATCTACAAAATGTCTAATATGCCTTGGTTCTAGGACCTTTCCTTCAACATAAAAATGGTTTACACTGTCAACACATTTCTCTAATATTTTGATAAATAAGTAAAGTAAATTTGATATGGGATTGCTCATTCATGAGTACTTTTCTTAGATATCTGATTGATTTACTAAGGTCTGAATAAGTTCTTATTAAAGTCTGTATAAGAATATAAAAATAAGTCATGTGTTAATGAGACAAAAATTTCTTAAAACATAAGTTTACCCATAACGTTGTGTTTATTAAGTTTTATTTTCTCCAGAGCAAGCAACCATAAAAATTAAACAACTGATTAAATAAGAACTGTTATTTTAGAGCACTGTACTGCCATTGCTTTAAAAGCTAAACTTGGTTAATGTAGAAACATCAATGTAATTGTGATGCTATCAATGTTTTCATATCTTATAGGTATGCAAGTCTGTAAGGTAGAAACTTTAAAAGAGCATTATATCAAGCTGGTGCTCTGAAGTTGTATGGTAAAAAATATATTGGGGATTTATTTACCTGTTATCAATAAGATATGTAAACTTTTATGTTACTTTTTACATTGGGGAACAATTTAAATGTATTTTTTAGTTAATGAGAGCCTAATCGATGTAAAGGTTAAAAACTTTCAGCCTTTCTTTAATTCATGTTTTAAATGTGATATCATATGGTGTTAGCTAATGTTCATGTGACCTCAAACAATTTATGTAAACTTTGTCAAATGATATTTAAAAATAAGAATTAGCTTTAGAACTAAAATACTTAAGATTTATAAAGAGCCCTGCCTTAGCTGAGATAAGGCTCTGTGTCCCATCTTACTATATGTGAGAATGACTACGAAACCAGTAGGTTAGATAATATTTCTTTAAAGTTATGTTAAAAAGTTGGTTTTTTTTAAGGTCAATATTCCTAGGATCTCAAACAGGGGATATAATGTATAACTCAGCCAAAAAATTCAGGGTAGCTGTTACACAAGCTAAGTATTTTTACTTTTGTTAATTTTATTTTGAAATTTTCTTATAAGTGATCTAAACATTCTCTGTTACTGTTTTACAAACGTGTTGCTTTAAGAACACAACATGGGTTTATTCAATATAATAAGTCATTACTTACAATACAGACAGAATAATACAGATCCCAATTAATAAAAAGATAATTATATAGTTATAGACATTAAAGCCCAGTACTCTTAATATAAGGCTGTTAAAATTTATTTGCTGGATGTTTAAGATTAGGATTTAAAATTAAAGTTAAATGAAAAGAGCCAAGAAAACCAATATTTGGCTTTTGCCCTATGAGTCAGTCTGAATCCAGGGAACAGGGGACTTCTCTAAAGAGCTTTGAAACTCTGAGCCACATAACCTCCTCCTGATCAGGGAGATTAATGAGACCACTGGAGAACAGAAAGCCAATCAGTGTATTTGTAACAAAGAGGAGAGTCATGAAAGAAAGGAGACATCCCTGATGCTTCCGAGGGAAGCCAAATGGTCAAGCAAGATCTGGACCCACCTAGCGCAAATGGCACTAGCAGAACTGAGAATCTGCTCTCAAGTTTCCCCAGAATTGACTCCCATAAAAGGTCAGCTGACTGTTAACAATAGATGGAAACAAAAGTCAGTTTGACTGCTTCATCTTAAACACTTAGCAAAGACAGTTAAGAACAAAATACATCCATTCCTGGGCATTTTAAATTATAATTATAATAATAATAATAATAATAATAATAATAATAATAATATAATGTTAAGGTATGCACTTTATGTTTGCCTCCCAAAATAAGTAAGACTGGTGGCTACAAAGAAGAATTCTCAGACAGGAATGCCTGATACTTATAAAAAGAGACTATCAAGAAGACCTGCCACAGGGAGAAGTTTTCAGTTTAAGGCCTACAGATATTCCTAACCTACACAGGTTGGCTTGGTGTTTGCTAGTACAATTATCCAGCCCTGAGTAATAGAATTAAAGGTTTCTCAAAGAGACACAGAGGTCATAATAGTAAAAGGATTTTACAAGATCAGATGACATTAAATAATTAAACTGTATCTTATGGGGAGGGACAAGTGTAACAGTAAAAGTTAAATATTAAATTGACAGTCCTGATAACTGGGGATATTAAAGACTGGTGAGGGAACTTCTATACAGTGACATGTTCCAGGTGCTGCAACATTTATTCAGTACTCATGGTTTTTGTTTCTCTCATAGAAGAACCCATCCCCAGATGACTTTACAACCTGTTCTTCCCCAATCAGACTTCAAACCGAACTGACTTCTAAAAGGCAACTCATGTCCCTCAACTGACTTCTAAAAGGCAACTCATGTCCCTCATCCCATGCCCACTCACGTCACCCTGTCTCAGGTCAGAAGAAGAAAAAATGAGTGACACCACTCTTCTTATAACAATGGAGAGAAAGATAAATAGACTATCAATATAAGTAATTAATTAAGTCAGGTAAAATCAGGGAGATCGGTTTTGGGTGAGTTCTAAAAATTTGGAGACTCTTACCTGAGGGATTAATATTTCCTCAGTGCTCTTCCCGTAATCTATCAAAGATTTGAAGGGGACACAAAGAAAAGACGGGAATGATAGACCCAACCTGATCTTTAATTTAAATTGGGAGCCATCTTGCCAAAAAGCCATGAAAAGATAATTTTGGCTTTACCATAAATTACTTCAAATTCTAAACCTGCTTGGAATGCCTGCCCATGCCTTGAACTCACCCATGCCCGGCTCTCTGACCAGATAGCAGCCCTCTCTGAAACTTTAGTGACACATCATAAATATTTGCCTTCTCTGGCCAGACAACAACCCTCTCTGAGGCTCTAATGGTCTTCATGAACTCTGATGTAGGGACAGCAAAAAAAATGTAGACTGCCATTGGTGTGATGTTTGTCAGAGTTCTGTTATCTGTAAACCCCCTTTTGTGTAATTTTCTGGGCTATTAAGCTGCCTGTAGGAAAGCTGGGGTTGCTGTCTTTTTCCCGCCGTTTTGTGAGGGAGAGGTAGCACAGCCAGTGGAAACAATAAGCTTAATTTAATTTGATTTTAATTAGAGTCAGTGGTCTTTTCTTGTGTCCTGGTCTAACAGGTAAACATTCCAAAAACATGGAGCTCTGCCAGCCTAAACACTTCTTGAGAAACTTCCTCTGAGTTTGGGCACTTGAAATATATGTTGTTGTAAGGAGCTTTAGCTTCCTTTCTAGTGATACCATCAAAGCTGAGTCTGCATCTATGTGACCTGGAGGACATGGTTTCTTGTATTCTAATGAACATGAGGCAGCAGTGCTGAATTTTCTCTTTGTAGGTAAACTGTGGCCACTGGATACTAAGTGTCTCCCCGTTTGGACTGTGAAGCCATTTGGTCATCCTCCACTTTGTGGTGTTTCTTGCTGCTGTACTGGGAGTTTGGTATATGCTTTATGAAATACAACGAGTTCAACTGAAACCCAGTGTTGAAGAAAGTTCTGTCACTTGTGGTGGGTCAGGGTCTGAAGGAGAATGCACCAACCAGGCTTTTATCTCACAGAGCTTGCCCCCTTGTCCATAGAAATCTGACTCTGAACTTAGCCCAGAAACCTCTCCATATAAAATGATGCCTTTACATAGAAGGGTCTGCTGGCTGCACCATGTCAGTCACAAACCATTTGGAAGGCAATGGCAAATCCTCATTGCCACACCACAGATGTATTATCACACACCCACCCACCACTGCAATAGGCCCACTTCTCAGCAGGCTCCAACTTACTGGCATCTTTGTTCTACACCATTTTCATGAAACCCGGTCAATCATGGCATTCTCTGGTACACTCAAGATCAGCAACAAGACATCTAAAGGTTCTCCAGTGCCACCTGGTTAAGGGAAATTCAAAGATTTCATTGTATTTATCTAGCCATTTTTCATGGATGAAGTTGGAGGCACTGTGGGTTTCAGTTCATTCAGGAAATATTAAATGGTGAGGAAGCTGTTTTCAATGAATTCTCTGGAGAAATCTCACAGGCAAGTCTTCCCATAGAGTGGTCAAAAGGTCACATGAAGCCAGGCCCATTGAGGTCTTTAATGTGACGTCCATGGGTGTTCTGACTGTCAACTATGGCTGCCAAATCTTTCAGAATAAAATCATGTGATATCCTAGCTGAGATTCCAAGGCTCTGTGGAAAGCCACCCTTGTATTTGATCTCAGTTTCCAAGGGAGAATCCCATGCGTGGCCTCCTAAAATCTGAACACAGTTTATGGCAATATTTCTCTGAGATCAGTTCGAGAACTCAGACTATAAGTGGAATCACACCAGAGTTCAAGCCCAGATAGACCCAGTCATCACTTCCAACCACCAAACAAATGACCACAATTAAAACCAAAGCACTCCCACAAGGCCCTCATCTTCTTCCATATAGACACTCATCATAACCTGTGGTTCGAGGTTTCCATGAGGGGCTCAGCCCAATACAGTGTACAAAATAACCTCCCTTGCCCGTCATTTGCCTAAAGTCAGGGTTGCCTGGACACCCTTTCTGAGAACCAGGAGTTATCAAATGAGCCTGCCATAAATACTGCTCTGATTCTCCAATTTGAGGCCTACTGACTCTCAGGTATAGATTCTTTATGTGAATTGGAATCATGAGAAAACCCAAGCACCTATGGACTATCCTCTGCAGGGTTTGAAGAACTCATTTGACAAAAAGGATCCCTATTTTCACTTGATGGAGATCAGTAATCTTACAGAGGAAGGCGAGAGACTTCGTCCACAATGACTGCTTTTTTGGCCATTTTGGTTTTGGAAGCACACATGTAATTGTTCGTTAGATCCATCAGGTGCTGAAAATCTATTCAACAACCTCAAACATGGCCAAGAGTCTGATGCAGACACATCCCTTTCCAAAGCAATTAAGCAAAGATCTACAGGTGATGCCCATTAATTTCCATTGAAAACCGTTTTCTTCAGGCTTCAAAAAGGGGTGGCCTGAGGCAAAGACCTTTCTGACATTCAGGGCAACAGAACAATAGGTAAGCAAATGGCCCAAGGCAGGGTTTCTAAAATGATATCTGAGTTTTCTGAGATGATCCCATTCCCTTCAGCTATCCAGTACATAGCCATGTCACAGAGCTTGGAGGTGGTTCATGTCTTGGAAACAAAACCATGAGCCTATTCTGGAGAGTGGCCAGAATTCAAGAAGAAAACAGGAATTTAGGAAGACAGTGGTTGCTGCCCATCCATTAGGCAAGACAAAATCCATTCATAAATTGGGCAGGATGAATGTTGTGAAGCTTTCTTCTATTCAGGACACATCCATTGATGCATTCTCTTTTCTAATGTCTACAACCACGGACACAGTGGGATAAACAGACATAAAAACACTCGCATTGTCAAAAGACTTACTAGAAACAGTCCACTCCAATCCTAACAAACCGACTTTCCTACCTATTCTCAGATCATGAGACAAAACCACAAACTCACACCCACACCCAAAAAGTCACCTCCTTCCCCCGAGTAGGTCTATGACTATCCGGAGTGTCCTCTGACTGATGGGCCATAGTATGTTACTCCAAAATGGACTGTCCTATGTCAGATGTGGACTCCTTGGCCAACACTGTGAAGTTGTAAGGTGCCAGTGGTGAGACACTACCTGCTTACTCAGGAAAGTCCCCTCTTCAGACCTTCCTGGCATTTGGCCATCCTCACATCAGTAGTTACCAAGAAAGACTGATTCTGTCCTTGGTAAATCCAAATATGTGAGGCCACTGGGACTGGGACTGGGACTGCCTCTGGGTGCCTGTCTTTCTGGATCCCTAGTTCAGAGAGTTCCATCACCAAGAAAGTGATGTAGGTCACTTCCTTCAGGAACTGAATGAGGTCACTGCCTTGGCAACCACTTTGTCCTAATAGTTGCTTCCAAGTGTCCCAATTGATGGAGGCTGCCCCTACTTCCTGTGACACTTTCACAAGTTTGAATGGTATATCAAACATAGGCACCCGGGAACAGCTCTCCACACAGGCCTGGTATTGTCCATCTTCTCTACATTAAGAAAAGAGAGACTGCTTCAGACACACCCCTTCATCCTGACCAGGTTGTTTGTCGTGGAAGATGACTTTTGCTCTCTCAGGTCCTTCATAGCTTCCTATAGCTTCCCCAGGGTTCATTTCTGCATGGACCTTTTCATTTCTCAGCAGGTGGAAGATTTCTTACATTCCTGTATTGTAAGACCAACTCTGTTCCTGCTTTTCTGTAAAGTTAGATTGAGGGAACAGAGTATGGTTAGGGTTAATAACATGTTTGATTTGGCTTAGGAATCATTCTGCTGGATGAATAATGTTATTGGGAACCTGCAATATTTATTAGAATATATAGAGGGGAAATATATTTATGAAAACCGAAATCTAGGTAAGATTTGAAGCCCAGAAGGGCTTTGGATCCTTGATTGGGATACTTAGGTTTGAATTATGTTCTGCACATGTGTCTCAGATAAATCTATACACAATGGCATAGGACCTTGTACCTTGGATGATTGAATGTCAAAGAGAACATCCAGTCAAAAAAGGATAGTTCGTAGGATTAGGAAGATAGTTGGTAGGATTAGGAAAAAGAGTGAGTATATGATTTGGACAAAAAGTTCTTTAGCAATAGGGTTTTGGGTAGAGAGAAAATGTAAATGTCAGCACATGTGAAGAGTCAGTCACAATGATGAACTGGGGAAAATATGTAGGAAAGCAGATATCAATAGAGACATTAGAAAATCAGCAAATGATAAAGTGATTGATAGGATTAGACATTTTCGACAGGCTTGAGTTTGAATAAATAATCTTAGGAAGAAACAAATATGTAGTCACCAATAGGATTGACATTTGAGAGCATTAGGCAACCTGGACATGGGTGATTTTCATAATCCATACTCATATTCCATTTAGGCTTTGGTACAGTCGTAAGTGTGACTTTGCATTTTGTGGCCAGAATATTACTGTGATAAAATGTATATGTAGATCAGGTGACATGAGTATTTGTTGCACCATTTCTGAGAGCAATATTTTGAAGAGATATAAATTAGTATTGGGGGCACAAATAGGTGTACCATGTGTGTATGAATATAGAGAGAATGCATGAATAGACCATACTGTGAATAAATAATATAACTGTTTCCAAATTTAGAAATTGGAATAAATTGATATCCCAAAATACACAGGAAATCTTATGTTGATATACATACATTCATTCCAACCAGTTATATATCTAATGGTAATATTAGGGTTGTTGTTTATCATAAAATGTGTGTGAGTTTTGCTTCAAAATTGATTATGGAAATCGAAAATAATATGTTTGGAAAGAAGTCTCATGAAATAACCAGTCAAAAACAAGGAGGAATACATGTGTTCTGAAGCAGGAAGTGATTGAATGTGTTACAAATGTCTTTCAATTTGTGAACTTGTGGATGAAATGTATATTCTACGAGGTATAAAAACTGAAGAAATAGTAATGTGCCAGTGTTGAATTAAAATGAACATCAAAATACACATCATGTCCCATAGAAATCTACTTTCATTGATGTTAAATTGGGTCAGTTACTGTAGAAATATAAGGCTTTGTTTGCACCATTCACTGAAGTGAGTTTTCAGTACTAGGAAATAAATATGTATTTCAGGTGGATGAATATTTCTAAAAACAATCTTATGAAAAGTTGATTATAAAAGCACATACATGAACATGAGTGAATTATTTAGGGAGTGTATAATAAGACACATATATTTCATATTTTGAAAATATATATATCACACAGATACATTAGAAAGTAGCAATATATATGCCAATCAAAATTCATCATGAAATATATATCATTCACAGATCCAAAAATATTAATTTTACTGAACATGGATTTATGTATAATGTTTTTCAACTAAGAAGCTCACTCATAGTTTGAATTTTCAGTTCCAAAAACATTTAGGAGGAGTCATCTCTTCTCATACTTTGTATCTCCCAAGTTAGCCACCTCACAAAAATGTACGTGTGATACCAGGTAGGATTTTATATGTGCATATAAAAATACATGTGCTGAATTGGCTACAGAAAAAGGGAGACAGAAATTCACATATGTGTTAACTTTAAAAACACATGGAGAACCATTTCAACAAAAAATTAACAAGATTTATAACTCTTACCCTATATCATGCAAAAGGCAAGACCAACTATACGCCATGCCTCCTCTCAACCGCTTGTATTTCTATTCTGTTTGGGTTATTTTTCTCCATCATATTAGGATTAGTAGTCAGAGTCTAGTAGGGTATGTGTTAGTGTCAGGGATTCAGTATTTTGAATGGAAAATTGAAAAATGAATCCAATGTGTATGGAAATATGTGCTACACCAAAATCTTCCCACTCTCATCCAGAACAATGCCTTGACAACACCTACGGCCCAAGTATGACACAATCAGAGGAGAAAAGTTAGAAAATCCGTGAATACATATCTAGAATGGAATATGATCAGAAGTTCACAACCTTGGAAGTGGTAGAGGAGTTTCCAAAAGTAAGGGACAGGGTAAACCCTCCAAAAACTTGAAGGTCTGCTGGCCTAGAGACTTCTTGAGAAACTGCCTGTGAGGTTGGGCACTTGAAATATATGTTGTTGTCAGGACCTTTAGCTTCCTTTCTAGTGAGACCATAAAAGCTGGGTCTGCATCAATGTGACCTGGAGGACATGGTTTCTTATTTTCCAATGAACATGAGATAGCAGTGCTGAATTTTCCATTGTAGGTAAACTGTGGCCCCTGGGGGCTGAATGTCTCCCTGTGTGGACGTTGAATCCATATAGTCATCCTCTATTTTCATGGTGTTTCTTGCTGCTGCACTGGGAGTTTGGTATTTGCTTCATGAAATACAAGGAGTTCAACGGGGACACAGTGCAGGAGGGATTTCTGTCACGTGTGGTGGGTCAGGGTCTGCAGGAGAATACAAGAACCAGGCCTCTATCCCACATAGCTTGCCCCCTTGACCATAGCAACCTGATTCTGAACAATGTCCTGAAACCTCTCTATGTAACAAGGTGCCTTTACATATAAGGGTCTGCTGGCTTCACCATGTCAGTCACAAGCCATTTGGAATCCAATGAAAGATCTACATGGCCCCACCACAGATGTTTTATCACACACCTGCCCACCATTGCTCTAGGCCCACTACTCAGCAGGATCCAACTTTCTGGCATCTCTGTTAAACACCATTTTCATGAAAACCAGTCAATCAAGGCACTGTCTGGTATACTCATTGTTGGGAAAAGTATAAACGGCAGCCATACCCCAGAGAAAAACCCCAACATGGTGCCTAAGGACTTCTTCTTCCTACCTTCTTTTTTCTACAGTGGTGCCAAATGTTCCCACCCGTGTGAACTCTCCCGCTGGTGCCAATTTGAAATCTCGCTGGTGGGGAACCTTAGCCCCAATAAGAACTAATTCCTGGGCTCCAGAGCTGATATCTGAAAGAACTAACCAATAAACGGTTTGCCTGCCATTTATCTAAGCCCTTCCATCTTCCCCTTAGTTCTATATAAGCACACAGCTTTTTGCAATAAAATTGGAATTCTCCCAGCGAAGTGCCTTTGCGTGGGAAGTTCTTTCATTCTGGTGCCCCATGTGAGGATATGGGTGAGCTCTTTCTAACAAGAGTCCCGTCCCCTGCTCCCCCGGAGACAGCCAGCTTTCTGCACCCACCACAGATCTGATATATGTAAGCCTCCCCTGACCCTGGCTCTGCAACTCCCTTCGGGCTACCACTGGTTTTGTGACCTTGATCTTCTGGCCCACTCTCGACGCCCTGTAGGGGGCAGGAAATTCCTGCCACTAAGACCTTTACTGGTCGCAGTGGACCCTCTGGTGA
Source organism: Callospermophilus lateralis (assembly GCF_048772815.1). Lineage (NCBI taxonomy): Eukaryota > Metazoa > Chordata > Mammalia > Rodentia > Sciuridae > Callospermophilus > Callospermophilus lateralis. The sequence goes on along the minus strand of NW_027512402.1, from coordinate 482,967 downwards.
TCCGTTTTCCTTTGGGGCGTGAGGCTTCTGAGTTTACACAAGAGGCTCTGTGGTTTTTTCTCCTCTGCTGCCGCTGCCGCTGCTGGCTAGAGTTGCTGTTTGCTGCGGGGCTGCTGTGTCTGGCTGAAGCTGCCTCTCTGCTCGGGGAAAACTGAACTCCCGTCCTGGAACTACATTCTGCCGGAACCGGAGTTCTGTTTTCATTACTGACTTTTTCCGCTGCGTTCAAAAACTTTCCTGACGTCAGGTTGCCCGTGGCTCCGAACCCATTGGGTCTCACAGATCGCACTTCACTGGTGACGCCCAGGTAGTGCCCTCTGTATTTCCTCATGACGGCTGGTCATTTTGGGGACGCCCACCTGACCCCCGTTCGCCCTGAGCTTCCTGAAAGCCGTTCCAGCCCGGGTTTTCTCTTTGTCTCTCTCCCTTACTCTTATTCTCTCTCTCTCTCTCTCTCTCTCTCTCTCTCTCTCTCTCTTTCTCTGTCTGTCTGTCTTCCTTCTCTCCCTGTGACTATGGGCACCTCTTCATCTGTACCTGAAGCCTCACCTCTCAAATGTCTACTAAAAAATCTGGCCACACTCTCCCTCACACCAGACATCAAGCCCAAACTTCTAATCAAATTCTGTACCCAAGATTGGCCTACATATCCACTGGATAATGGCAATCATTGGCCTCCAGAAGGCTCCTTACATCCAAACTTCATCTGCGACCTTTTTAACTACTGCCAGCATCAGAAAAAGTGGAGTGAGATTCCCTGCATTTAAGGTTTTAGCCTTCTCACACAGCACCCTGTCGCTGCTCCTCCTGCCCTCCCTCTCAGGTCCTCCTTGTTTGCAAACCCTTCTCTTCCCCTACGTCTACTCCTGACTTCACAGATTCTTCCTCATTCAACCCAGCAGATGAACCCCCACCTTATCCCCCAGTCCTATCTGCCCCTTCTCTCCCACTATACCCTCCTCTTCCTCTGCCTGATTCCAGGGATCCTCAGCCTTCCATTTCATCCTCCTCCCCTCCGCCCTCTTCTGCCTGCTCCACCTCCTCCTCTTCCAAAGAGACACTCCCTGCCCCTCCCTCTCCTTCCTGTCCGCCTCCTGCCTCTTTCAGTCCTCCTGTTACCAGGTCTAAGGGACTCCTTCCCACCCCCAAGACAATCGCACCCCTTTGTGAGGTAGCTGGTCCCGAGGGTGTCATCAGAGTCCAAGTGCCCTTCTCCATGTCGGACATTACTCAGCTAGAGAGGAAGTTAGGCTCATTCACCACTGACCCCACCACTTACATTCGGGAGTTTCAATGGGTCCTGCAAGCATATAGTCTCACTCATCATGACATCTACATGCTCTTGGCCAATACACTTCTCTCTGAGGAAAGTCAATGGGTCTGGGAGCTAGCCCAAGCCCATGCTGATGAAAATCATAGGACCAATCCTAACCACCCCACAGGCCCTCATGCTGTCCCAGAGCAGGATCCCCTATGGGATTACAACACCCCTGAAGGCTTACAGTCTAGTGACCTTTTTACATCCTGCCTCTTGGCGGGCCTGAAAAAGGCCATCCGCAAGGCTGTTAACTTTAAAAAGGTGCAGGAGGTCATTCAAAGGAAGGAGGAAACACCTTCAGAATTCCTGGATAGACTAACCAAGGCCCTTTAAGAGTACACAAACCTCAACCCAGAAACCCCTGATGGCCGTCATGTCTTAATGAAATATGTTCTGGCCCAAAGCTACCCTGACATTAAAGCCAAGCTTAAAAAGCTTGAACAGGGCCCTGCTACTCCTTAGACTAAAATCCTCGCTGTCGCTTTCAAGGTTTTTTATGATAGAGAGGATGAAAGTGAATGCCGTAGGCAGAGGGCTGAAAATGCCAAGTTCCAAATGTTGGCCCAGGTCATTCAGAGAATGCCATCACCACGCCATCCCAATATGACACCCCCGGGAGCTTGCTTCAAATGTGGTAAGGAGGGACATTGGGCCAGGGATTGTCCTTCACTGAGGACACCCTACAACCCCTGCCCAAAAGGCCATCAAAGGGGACACTGGGGGGCAGACTGCCCAACAACCCGAAAGGGAGGTTGGTCAGCCGCCAGGCAACCACAGCCTTTCTTGGGCTTAGCAGCGGAGGATTGACGGATCCCTGGGCTTTCCCTCCAGACTATTACCATCAAGAATCAAGAGCCTAGGTTTACCTTCCTGGTGGATGGCTGCTTCATTACCTTCCTCTTGGATACTGGTGCCACTTTTTCGGTCTTAAGGGAGTATGGGGTTCTACCACACCCTCAAAAACTCCTATTGTCAGGGTAGGAGGTAAACAGATTTTCCCTCAAACCCCCCCATCATGTTATATGCAGGGATCCCTTTTGTCCTTCACTCACTTCTTTCTCGTTATGAGCCATTGCCCCATTCCCCTTCTGGGAAGGGACATACTCTCACTATTAAAAGTCAGCATTCACATATCACCCCACACCTCTCCTACCTCTCATTTCCTCATGATGTTAATAGGGGCAGATACACCTCCTTAATGCACTCTCCCATGACTCTCTAAACCAGTTAAGCCTGAGGTTTGGGACACAACTACACCCCTTATGGCTAAATGCAGTCCTATTCATATTGTCTTACGGGACCCTTCAAGATATATTAGTCAATCACAATATCCACTCACAACCACAGCCCTCCTCGAATTAGAACCCATCATCCAGGATTTATTACGAAAGGGGTATCTTAGGCCTACACACTCTCCTTTCAACACCCCCATTCTGGCACTTAAGAAACCTAAAGTGTCCTACAGGCTGGTTCAAGACCTTCTCCTTGTCAACTCCTCTGTGGTCCCCATCCACCCACTAGTGCCCAACCCTTACACCCTCCTCTCTCAGATCCCTGCCACTACTACCCACTTCTCGGTCCTAGGTTTAAAAGATGCATTCTTTTCTATTCCCTTGTTCTCAGAATCTCAGAATATCTTTGCTTTTACATGGACTGACTCTCACATCCACCATTCTCATCAGCTTTCCTGGACTGTCCTCCCACAGGGATTCAGGGATAGCCCCCATCTCTTTGGCCAAGTTCTTGCCCAGGACCTCACATCCTTTCACCCGACCTGTCCTGACACTATTCTCCTTCCATATGTCAATGACCTTCTTCTATGTAGTCCCTCTGGGAACACTCTCAATCCCACACCGCTCAGCTTCTTAATTTCCTAGCAGACAAGGGATATAGGGAGTCTCCCCACAAGGCCCAGGTTTCCCATTCTTCTGTCACCTCTCTTGGTTTTTGCCTTAGACCCGGGAAAAAGGAAATAACACTGGATAGGAGGCAACTCCTCTCTGATCTTCCAGTGCCCCATATGAAAGCCAAAATACTATCATTCCTAGGATTAGCAGGTTATTTTAGGGCCTGGATCCCAAATTATTCTCTTCTATCCAAACCCCTGTATGACCAAGCAAATGGACCCCCTAGTGAATCTCTTGTCTCCTCCCCCATCTACCACTTCCGCAGGTTTCAGCAACTCCTCTTAAAGGCACCTGCCCTTCACCTTCCTGATCTTTCAAGACCATTTCATCTATATGTCCATGAAAAAGGGGGGCAAGCACTTAGGGTCTTAGGTCGAAACTATGGGCCTACATTTGCACCTGTGGCATATTTTCCAAGAAACTAGACTCTACCATCCGTGGGTGAGCCCCTTGCTTAAGAGCTCTGGTTGCTGGACAAATTTTACACAAAGAAGCCTCTAAGCTGAGTTTTGGGGCACCTTGAACTATCCACTCCCCACATCACTTGAAAGATCTTTCAGCTTATAAGGGCCTTCAAACCCTTCCTCCATCCAGGGTTCTGTCGCTCCTCACTTCCTTTCTGGAAAACCCTAATATTACTTTCCTCCCCTGCTCTGCACTGATCCTTCCCTCACTGCTCCCAATGACTCCCACGTCTAACACACCAACTCATAATTGCTTGGAAACCTTAGAAGATTTCCTCCCCTGTCATTCTTCCATTTCTGAGGAACCACTCACCAAGCCTGACCTTATCTGGTTTACTGACAGCAGTTCCTTTAGGCAGAACGGCACTCATTACTCTGGATATGCTGTAGTTTCAGCCACTGAGATTATAGACGCCAAAGCTTTGCCTTCAGGAACTACCAACCAGCAGATTGAACTTATAGCAGCCACTCGTGCCTGCCTTCTTGCACAAGGCAAATCCCTCACCCTCTATACTGATTCAAAATATGTCTTCCAGATCTTATTATCCCATGCTTCAATATGAAGGGAGCGACGCCTACTTACCACCAAAGGTAATGCGATCACTAATTCGGCTCTTATAACAAATCTGATGGAGGCCTCCCACTTACCCACCCAGTTGGGAGTTGTCCATTGTAGGTCCCATCAGAAGGATGGCTCTCTTATCACTGAGGGCAATGCCAAAGCTGACCAGGCGCCACGAATGCGTGCTACCACTTCCAATTATGGCCCCTATGGGGTACATATTATGGCCACTTTAGACAGCTCATCTGAAGCCCCTACTTCTTCCAGTAAGAACAAGGATCTTTTCAAGTTTCTTCATACTCTACACCATTCCAATTCTCAGTCTTTGACCCTTTTTTTACAGAGCTTCTTCTCCCTCAACCCTTCTGACATAGCCATGATAGAGAATATAGCCTCTAATTGTCAGATCTGTCAGCGGACCAAACCTCATATTCCTTTAAGGCCCAAACCTTTCCCTTTCCACCAAGCCCAGGGACACATTCCCATTGCTGACTGGCAAGTAGACTTCACCAACATGCCCACAGTATGGCACACTAAATACCTCCTTGTCTTTGTGGACACTTTCTCTGTTTGGGTTGAGGCATTTCCCACTTCCAATAAAAAGGCTTCCACTGTAGCTTCAATCTAACTGACAGACATCATCCCTAGGTTTTGTATGCCCACTTCCCTACAATATGACAATGGCCCTGAGATTATTTCTAGGATCACACAAAAGGTCTCTCAAGCCCTCTCCTTCAAGTGGCATTTCCACTGTCCATATTACCCCCAGGCTTCAGGGAAAGTGGAAAGGGTAAATCATACTCTGAAGGAAGTCCTTACCAAATTGACAATGGAATTAAACTTAGACTGGGTCAAAATCCTTCCCTTTGCTTTGCTTCGAATCAGAGCTCTCCCTAAGAAACCATCTTTACTGTCTCCCTTTGAGATAATGTATGGAAGACCTCTTATACCCTCTGGGTTGGTCACTTCACAAGGACCTCTCACCCGAGATTTGTCTTTGCCTCTCTTGTTTCATCTCCGCTCTGAACACTGGAAATGTCAGAACTGGCTTCTTCCGGACCCAGTCTCCACTCCAAACACTCCTCCCTTAACACCTGGGAGTCTAGTCTATTATAATACCCCAGAGGAGAAAGGGACTCTTGCACCAAAATGGGAAAGCCCCTATCCTTTCATTCTCTGTACCCCCACCGCCGCCAAACTCTCCTTACCAGACAACTGTCTCACTCCCTGGATTCCCATTTCTAGGTTGAAACCATATCACCAGGAGGCCCCACCTGCTGACGACAGGACCATGCCAGAGGAACTCCAAGAATCACCTCCTGAAGCTCCCCTTTAATCCTGCTTTTCACACCCATCTCATCCATTTAAGTTGCGGCTCACATGGTGTTCCCTGCAGCCCAATTCCTCTTAAAGAAGGCACAATGAGCTCTCCCAACACCCTAGTCTTCTCTAACTGCTTGTTTTTTGTGCTCTGCTTTTTTTCTGTGCTCTGTTGGGACTTGTCTTTACCCTCCTAACCTACCATGTATTTATTCACTCTTCGGGAACGATACTCAGAACATGGCATGCAGAAGGTCCGCGCAGTGGATGCAACTACTTGCTTCATCCACAACTGCACCTCTATTTCCCTAAAATTGTCACCTTCAAGGACCTTCGTCCCTGGTAGCTGGAACTGGCCTTTCATTTGCTTCCTTTTTAATCAAACCAAAGACTATTGTCATTGGTGGCCTGAGATATATAATGGGTGTCCCTATTGGTCATGCAGGTTCCATGATGAACATGGTAGCTGTTCTTACCACTCACTTGGCTACTCTGAAGGGTTGACTTCTAGTTACCTAAAGTGGCATAAAGGCTCTTCATCCGATAACAATGGATCGTATACTTCAGATATACCTGACCCCAAGGCCAAACGTTGGGGCTATGTTGAGTTTGCTCTCTATGCTCGGACAACCTCAGCAAGACCCACAGGGTGGATGATTGTTGGCCGCACCCTGATTACGCCACCTAAGGCAACCAATCATGTAGTCGAACACATTAAGGAGTCAGAATCAAAACTGGATAAAGGCCATTGCAACACATGTTTTTTCGTCCTCTGCCTGAGGATCAAAAGAAGTATATTTCCTATATGCTTCCATAATTCTCTCCAGAATCATAGAGGGAGACTCATTAGGACCTTGGATTATCTCTCTTACCATGGCCAAATTAGTCGGCCCTCTGGCGGCCACTCGGAGCCCCGCCATTAGAGCCCTGTGATAAGTGGAAAGATGCTACCAACCTTCAAAGGTGTTGGGATCCCAGTTTGGTCGGTTCATGGGCCCATAAGGATGAAGAGGGAGCATCACAGTGGCTTCTGAGTTTTCTATTTTCCGTAGCTGGCGGGTTTCTTTAGGTGGCCCAGCTTCCACCAGAAAAGGAGGGGCTGCTGCTGCTGCGGAGAAGTCCCTTGGAGGGCTTGGGTCTGGCCCAATTGCCTCTAGTGGCGGAGAGGCTGAGTCAGTGGTGGGAGAATCATCTGGAATGTGTTGGGGGTTGGGGAGCGAGGGCAGAGGATAAGGAGGGGGAGGATTGTCCAGTCTTGTGACTCAGGAAGAATGGGGGGAAGATGGGGAGGGAACGGAAGGTTTGAATGATAGGATCCTGGGGAAGGGGTATATGGCTGTTGATCTGGGTGGCCACGTGGTCCCGGCTGAAAGACAATATCTCTGACTTTTTGGATTAGATTGAAGTAGAAGGATCCTTCTGGGGGCCACCCGACTTTGAGGATGGGCAATTCTGAAGCACAGAGAGTCTGCCAGGTCTGACATTTAACTGAAAAATAATGATTCTTGGCCCTTGAGCGGACATCAGTCCAATGATCAAGGGTCAGGGACAGAAGCGTGAAAGTGCTTTGTCCCATAATGGGAGTTACTCAAAAAGAGACAGTGAAGACACAAACTCAACACAAACAAAGACAAACAGTAAACGTTTAACATGGGTCCAAGACAAATATTAGAACTCAGTAACTGGCAAAACCTGATGGGTTAGACAATAAAGACAGACAGTAAACTCAACATGAGTTCGGGACAATGAACAAAACTGTGTAGCCAGCAAAACCTGATGGGCTGGCAAACCGAATCCTGAAGCAAAATATAACCGAGTTGAGGAAACTAATATTCCTTGATTTCCCTCGTCCTCTGGAGTGTCCCCCAGGGACGTGGCCAGTAGCTCTGTGACACGTCTGCCACCCACTGTCAGAGAGAGCTAATGCTCTTCACCGACAGCCACTTTGCCAAGCCCTAACCTGAAACCCGAAACCAGAAAGAGGCGCCTTTCTTACCCCGAGAGGAGTCCCTTGGGGTCTTTCATCCGCTGCTCCGGATATCTCACCTGGGACCTCCAGATGAAAAGGTGGGGCGAACATCGGAGGAAAAGACCACCAACAGGCTTTCTCATGCAACACCAAAGGGTTTATAGGGGTATAGCATGCTGGAGCTCAGGGCTCACTTCAGAGGAACAAAGAACAAAGAGCCCCGAGAACCACTTGAGTGGAGTTTATATACATTCTTTAGAGAGGGCAGGGACTTTACATACATCATAGCCTTTTTAGCAAATCATCATATACCGCGGGAAAATCAAATAACAACTCTAAAACATGATTAGCACATTCATTGGCGGGAACAGGTTGGGCAGGGGGTGATTGGTCAGCCGTAAGAAGGGGTATACATTTAAATTGATTGGTGGATGCACTGTGATGTATACGTGGTGAGCTGCATGGTTTCTGGGAAGGGGCTGTTAAGTAACTAGGTCCTCAGGGAAGATTTCAACACACATCTAATGTGCAAATCCGGGAATTGTCTTAACTGCCACAGAAATTTCAGGTGCTGAGTGCAGCTTGGAAACTTTACAAAACCTGGTTCTTTACATTTCAATTTCAATTTCTTTTATTCTTTCAGAACCTTACAGAGGAAGGCGAGAGAGTTCATAGACAATTACTGCTCTTTTGGCCATTTTGGTTTTGGATGCACACAAGGGATCTTTCTTTAGATCCATCTGGTGCTGATAATCTAAGCCACAGCCTCAAACAGGGCCAAGAGGCTGATTAAAACATATCCATTTCCAAAGCAATTACTACTCTGAAGTCAGTTACAGAACTCAGTCTTCTAGGAGAATCACGCCAGTGTTAAAGCCCAGGTGAACACAGTCATCTCTTCCAAAAGCCACACAAGTTACCACAATTAAAATAAAAAAAATCCCACATGGCCCTCATCTACTTCCATATAGTCACTCATCATAATCTCTGGCTGGAGGTTTCCTTAAAAGGCACAGCCCAATAGAGTGTCCATAATAAGCTCCCTTCTCCTCATTTACCTAAATTCAGGGTGGCCTGGACACCCTTCCTGTGAACCAGGATTGATCACATAGTTCTGCCATTAATACTGCTCTACTTCTCCAATTTGAGGCCTACTGACTATCAGGTATAGTATGTGATTTGGAGTCATTATTAAACCCAAGCACCTTTGCAGGGATTGGAAGAACTCATTTGACACAAAAAATCCCAATACTCCCTTGATGGAGGTCAAGAACCAAACACAGGAAGGCAAGAGACTTCACCCACAATGACTGATTTTTTGCCATTTTGGTTTTGGATGCACACATTGGTTCTTTCTTTAGATCCATCCGATGCTGATAATCTAAGCCACAGCCTCACACAGGGCGAAGAGGCTGATTCAGACACATCCCTTTCCAAAGTAATTAAGCAAAGAGCCACTGGTGATGCCCATTCCTTTCCATTTTAAAACTGTTTTCTTCAGGCTTCACAAAGGGTGGCCTGAGGCAAAGACCTTCCTGACATTCAGGGCAACAGAACAATAGGTAAGCAAAAGGCCCAAAGCAGGGTTTCTCTACTGAGACTTTCCTGGTCACACTGATATCTGAGTTTTCTGAGATGCTTGCCATTCCCTTCAGCTATGGATTACATGGCCACGTCACAGAGTTTGGAGGTGGTACATATTTTGGACACAAAACCATGAGCCTATTGTGGAGAGTGGCCAGAATTCAGGAAGAAAACAGGAACTTAGGAAGACAGTACATGTTGTCCATCGATAAGGCAACCTGCAGTCCATTCCTAAAATGGGTAGGATGAATGCTGGGAAGCTTTCTACTAGACAGGACACATCCATTGATGCATTCTCTTTTCTAATGTCTACAACCACGGACACAGTGGGATACACAGACATAGAAACACTCGCCTTGTCAAAAGACTTTCTAGAAACATTCCACTCCAAACCAAGCAAGCCGCCTTTCCTACCTATTCTCAGAACATAAGACAAAACCACAAACTCACACCCACACTGAAAAAGGCACCTCCTTCCCCAAAGTAAGTCTGTGACTATCCAGAGTGTCCTCTGACTGGTGGGCCATACTATGTTCCCCAGAAATGGCCTGTCCTGTCTCAGATCTGGTCTCCATGGCCAACTCTGTGAAATATCAGGGGCCCGCGGTGAGCCACTTCTTGCTTTCTCTGGAAAGGCCAGTCTTCAAAATTTCCTGGCATTTGGCCATCCTCATATCAGTAGGTACCAAAAAAGACTTACTCTGTCCTTGGTAAATCCAAACAAGTGATCCCACTGTACTGGGACTGGGACTGGTTCTGGATGCCTGGCTTCCTGGATCCCAAGTTCAGAGAGTTCCATCACCAAGGAAGTGAGGTGAGGTCACTTCCTTCAGAAACTGAATGACGTCACTGCCTTAGCAACCACTTTTTCCGAACAGTTGCTTCCATACTTCCTCTGACACTTTCACAAGTTAGATTGGTATCTCAACCATAGGAACCCGGGAACAGCTCTCCACAAAGGCCTTTGTTGGTCCATCTTTTCTACATTAAGGAGAGAGGGTGAATGAGACACAACCCTTCATCCTTACCAGGTTGTTTTCCATGGAAGATGACTTTTGCTCTCTCACGTTCTTCATAGTTGCCTACATGTTCTCCAGGGATCATTTCTGCATGGACCTTTGAGGTTTTCAGCAGGTGGAAGATCCACTACATTCCTGTATTGTAAGACCAACTCTGTCCCTGCTGTTCTGTAATGTTAGATTGAGGGAACAGTGTATGGTTAGGGTTAATAACATGTGTGATTTGGGTTAGGAATAATTCTGCTGGATGAATAATGGTATTGGGAACCTGCGATATGTATGAGAATATATAGGTGAAATATATGTATGAAAACAGAAGTCTAGGTAAGATTTGAAGCCCAAAAGAGCATTTTGCCCTTGATTGGAATACTTAGATTTGAATTAGGTTCTGCACAGATTTGTCAGATTAATCAATATACAATGGCATAGGACCTTGTACCTTGGATGATTGAATGTCGAAGAGAACATCCAGTCAAAAAGGGATAGTCGGAAGTGAAAGGTTAATAAAATAGGTATTTGTCACTTCCTGGGAAGAATGTTGTGTTTATTCCGAGCATAATGGAGTTGTAAAAAAAAATATGATTAAATTAAAAAGACACCATGAAGAGTGTCAATGAGAGAGTGAGAGGACCAAAAAAAGTGGTTTGAGTCTTGGTTCACATAGTCCCCCTGTTTGACTACTTTTTTATCAACCCTGGCCTGTCCGATAATAATCTCCATATTATTGCTAACTATAAAACCCTGTTTGCTCAACCGTGTAATTTCTTTTCTCTAAGCTCAAATTGGACAAGTTAAACTCATGGTAATACCCCACTAGCAGACATAGAATGTGACACCCCACAATGATCACTTTTATGATTAAAAGTAGCTAGAAGAAGAAGTGGGGAATGAAAGATTAATAAAATAGGTACTTGTCACTTTTTTTTCTGTATGCTTAACAAAACACTGTTGAAATCTTGAGAACTGTTTGCTAATCTTGTTCCCAGAATGTCCTGTCCCCAAATGCCAAACTGCAGAATGTACTCCCTCACCCGGTTGAATGCAAACCGCCCACTCTCCCTCACCCATCAATAAACTTCACTCCCTGCCCTCCCCAAAGAAAGTATATAAGCTCTGCTTAAGCTCTTCTCAGGGCTCTCTGCTCTATTCAAGTGAGCTCCGATCCCCTGCATGCTGACCCCCTATAAACCCTTTGCTGTTGCATGAGATAGTCTTTTGGTGGTCTCTTCCTCCGAAGCTCGCCCAGTGTTTACTTTGATGATTGGGTGTAGAAAAGAACATTCAGTCAAAAAGGGATAGTCGGTAGGATTAGGAAGATAGTTGTTAGGTTTAGGAAGAAGAATGAGTATAGGTTTTGGAAAAAAAATATTCTTTATCAATAGAATTTTGTTTAGAGTGTGAATGTAAATGTTAGCCCACGTGAAGAGTCAGTCACAATAGTGAACCGGAGAAAATATGTAGGAAAACAGATATCAATAGAGATATTATGAAATAAGGCAAAATATAAAGTGGGTGATAGGATTAGACATTTTCAACAGGGTTGAATTTGAATATATGATCTTAGGAAGAAACCAATATGTAGTCACTAATTGGATTGATATTTGAGAGCATTAGGCAACCTGGACATGGCTGTGTTTAGTAATCCATGTTCATTTTCAATTTAGGCTTTGGTACAATAATAAGTGTGAACCTTGCATTTTGTCTGCAGAATATTACTGTGATAAAATGTATATGTAGATCAGGTGACATGAGTAATTTTTCCATCATTTCTGGGAGCAATATTTTGAAGATTAATAAGTTAGTATTGGGGGTACAAAGAGGTGTACCTTGTGTCTATGAATATAGAGCTAATGCATGAATAGACCATACTGTTAATAAATAATATAACTGGTCCACTTTAAATAATGCATTGGATTCATATCTTAAAATATATAAGAAATCTTATATTGATATACATACATTCATTCCAACTAGTTATACATCTAATAGTAAAATTAAGGTTATGGTTTATCATGAAAGGTGTGTGAGTTTTTCTTCAAAAGTGATTATGGAAATCAAAAATAATGTGTTTCGAAAGAAGTCTCATGAAAAGACCAGTCAAGAACCATGAAAAAATACATGTGTTCTGAAGCAGGAAGTGATTGAAAGTGAAACAAATGCCTCTAAATTAGCGAACTTGTGGATGAAATATATATCCTATTATGTGCATAAACTGAAGAAATAGTAATGTACCAGTTTTGAATAAAAATGAACGTCAAAATACACATCATGTCCCATAGGAATCAATTTGCATTGATGTTAACCTGGGTCAGTTACTGTATTAATTTTAGGATTTGTAGGCACCATTCACTGAAGATAGTTTTCAGTACTAGGAAACAAATACATATTTCAGGTGGATGAATATTTCTGACGATAATCTTGTGAAAAGTTGATTATAAATTCACATATATGAATATGAATGAATTTAGGAAATGTATAAAAAGACACATGTATTTCATATTTTGAAAAATCTGGAAAGTTTGTATATATATATATATATATGTATATATATATATATATACACACACACACACACACACACACACATACACACACACATGCACACAGACATTAAAAATTAGCAATATATATGCCAATTGAAATTCACCATGAAATATATATCATCCACAGATTCAAAAATATTCCCATGGATTTATGTATAATGTTGTTAAACTAGGAAGCTCACACAGAGTTCGAATTTTAACTTCCAACAGCATTTAGGAGAAGTGATCTCTTCTCACAATGTGTATCTGCCAAGTCAACCACCTCACAAGAATGTACGTGTTGTACCTTGTAGGATTCTATATGTGCATATAAAAATACATGTGCAAATAGGCTACAGAGAAAGGGAGACAGGAATTCACATATTTGTTAACTTTAAAAACACATGGAGAACAATTTCTACAAAAGTTGACTAGATTTATAACTCCTACACTACATAATGCAAAAGGCAAATTCAACTATACACCATGCCTCCTCTGAACTGCTTGTATTTCTATTCTGTTTGGATTATTATTCTCCATCATATTAGGATAAGTAGTCAGAGTCTAGTAGGCTAAGGGTTAGTGTCAGGGATTCAGTATTTCCAATGGAAAATTGGAAAAGGTATCCAATGTGTATGTAATTATGTGCTTTGAAAAATCTTCCCACTCTTATCCAGAACAATGCCTTGACATTACCTTTGCCCCAAGTAAGACACAATTACAAGAGAAGAGTTCGAAAATCTGTGCATATATATATGGAATGCAATATGCTCAGTTGTTCACAAACTTGGAGGTGGTAGAGGAGTTTACAAAAGTAATGGACAGGGTAAACCCTCCACAAAAATGGAGCTTTGCTGGCCTAAAGACTTCTTGAGAAACTGCCTCTGAGGTTGGGCACTTGAAATATATGTTGTTGTCAGGAGCTTAATCTTCATTTGTGGTGAGACAATTAAAGCTGGATCTGCATCTATGTGACGTGAAGGATCTTGTTTCTTATTTTCCAATGAACATGAGACAGCAGTGCTGAATTCTCTCTTTGTAGGTAAACTGTGGCCACTGGGGGCTATGTGTCTCCCTGTGAGGACTGTGAAACGATTTGATCATCCTCCAATTTTCGTGGTGTTTCTTGCTGCTGTACTGGGAGTTTGGTATTTGCTTCGTGAAATACAAAGATTTCAACTGGGACAAAGTGCTAGAGGGAGTTCTGTCACGTGTGGTGTGTCAGGGTCTGCAAGAGAATGCACCAACCAGGCCTTTATCCCACATAGCTTGGCCCCTTGACCATAGCAACCTGATTCTGAACATTGCCCTGAAAACTCTCCATATAACAGGATGCATTTACATATAAGGGTCTGCTGGCTACACTATGTCAGTCACAAGCTATTTGGAAGCCAATGGAAGGTCCACATGACTCCACCACAGATGTTTTATCACACACCTGCACACCACTACTCTAGGCCCACTACTCAGGAGGCTCCAACATACTGGCATCACTGTTCTTCAACATTTTCATGAAACCCAGTCAATCAAGGCACTGTATTGTATACTCATGATCAGCAACAGGACATCCAAAGTTTCTCCAGTGCCACCTGGTCATGGGAATTTCAAAAATTTGATGGTATTCATCTAGCCATTTTTCAAGGATGAAGTTGGAGGCACTGTGGGTTTCAATTCATTCAGGAACCACTAAATGGTGAGGAAGTTCATTTCAATGAAATCTCTGGACAACACTCACAGGAAAGGCTTCCCAAAGAGTGGCCAAAAGGTCACATGAAGCCAGGCCCATTGAACTGTACAATGTGAGGTCCATGTGTGTTTTGACTCTCAAATATGGCTTCCATGTTTTTCATAATAAAATCATGTGATATCCTGGCTGAGATTCACAGTGCTCTGTGGAAAACCAACCTGGGACTAGATTTCAGATTCCAAGGGTGAATCTCATGCGTGGCCTCCTAAAATCCCAACTCAATTCATGGCAATACTACTCTGAGTTCAGTTCCAGAACTCAGTCTATAAGGGGAATCACCCAAGAGTGAAGCCCTGGTGGACCCAGTCATCTCTTCCAACTGCCACAAAAATGACCACAATTATAACCAAAACACTCCCACATGGCCCTCATTTTCTTCCATATAGATATTCATCATAACTTCTGGCTAGAGGTTTCCATAAGTGGCGCAGCTCAAGACAGTGTCCAATATAAGCTTCTTTACCCCTCATTTGCCTAAAGTAAGTGTGGCCTGCACACTCTTCCTGTCAACCAGGAGTGATCAAATAGGCCTGCCATTAATACTGCTCTGCTTCTACTATTTGAGGCCTACTGACTGTCAGGTATAGATTCTTATGTGGTTTGTAGTCATGAGACAACACTAGCACATCTGCAGGGCTTTGAAAAACTCATTTTACTCAAGGGTCAATAATCACACTTGATGAAGGTCAGGAACCTAACAGAGGAAGGTGAGAGACTTCATCCACAATGACTGATCTTTTTGAATTTTGTTTATGGATGCACACATGGGATATTTCTTTAGATCCATCAGGAGCTGACAATCTAAGCCCCAGCTTCACCGAGCGCCAAGAGGCTGATTCAACACATCCATTTCCAAAGCAATTAAGCGAAGAGCCACAGGTGATGCCCACTCATTTCCATTTGAATACTGTTTTCTTCAGGCTTCACAAAGGGGTGGCCTGAGCCAAAGACTTTCCTTACATTCAGGGCAACAGAAAAATAGGTAAGCAAATGGCCCAAAGCAGGGTTTCTCCACTGAGACTTTCCTGGTATCTGAGTTTCCTGATATCTGAGTTTTCTGACATGCTCCACTTCCCTTCAGCTATCCAGTACATGGCCATGTGACAGAGCTTGGAGGTGCTACATAGCTTGGACACAAAACTTTGAGCCTATTCTGGAGAGTGTCCGGAATTCAGGAAGAAAACAGGAACTTAGAAAGATAGTAGGTTTTGCCCATTGATAAGGCTAGTCGCAGTCCATTCATAAATTGGCAGTATGAATGCTGGGAAGCTTTCTACTAGACAGAACACATCCATGATGCATTCTTTTTCTAATACTAAGACCACGGAGAGAGTGGGATACACAGTAATAGAAACACTCACCTTGTCAGAGGACATACTAGATACAGTCCTCTCCAAACCAAACAAATCGCCTTTCCTACATATTCTCAGAACATGAGACAAAACCACAAACTCACACCCACACTCAAAAAGACACCACCTTTCCCAAAGTAGGTCTGTGACTATCCGGAGTGTCCTATGATGGGTGGGACATACTATATTTCCACGAAATGCACTGTGCTCTCTCAGTTCTGGTCTCCTTGGCCAACTCTGTGAAGTTGTCAAAAGTCACTGGTGAGCCACTACCTTCTTTCTCAGGAAAGGCCCCTCTTCTTAGCTTTCCTAGCATTTGGCCATCCTCACATAACTAGGTACCAAGAAAGACAGACTCTGTCCTTGGTTTACCCAAACAAGTGAGACCACTGGAACTGGGACTGGAACTGGCTGTGGTTGCCTGGCTTCCTGAATCCCAAGTTTAGAGAGTTCCATCACCAAGGAAGTTATGTGAGGTAACTTTCTTCAGGAAGTGAATGAAGTCACTGCCTTGGCAACCACTTTGTCCTAACAGTTGCTTCCAAGGGTCCCATGAGATGGAGGGTGCACCTACTTGCTGTGACATTTTCACAAGTTAGAATGGTATATCAACCATAGGCACCTGGGCACAGCTCTCCACACAGGCTTGGTTTGGTCCATCTTCTCTACATAAAGATGAAAGAGGCTGATTCAGACACATCCCTTCACCCTGACCAGGTTGTTTGCGATGGAAGTTGACTTTTCCTCCCTCAGGTCCTTCATTGCTGCCTACATCTTCTCCATGGATCATTTCTGTATTGACCTTTGAGGTTCTCAGCAGGTGGAAGATCCCCTACACTCCTGATTGTAAGACCAACTCTGTCCCTGCTTTTCTGTAAAGTTAGATTGAGGGAACAGTGTATGGTTAGGGTAATAACAGGTTCGATTTGGGTTAGGAATCATTCTGCATGATGAATAATGGCATTGGGAACCTGTGATATTTACAAGAATATACAGGTGAAATATAAGTATGAATACAGAAGTCTAGGTAAGATTTGAAGCCCAGAAGAGCATTGGGTCCTTGATTGGGATACTTAGCTTTGAAATACCTTCTGCACAGATGTCTCAGAAAAATCGATAAACAATGGCATAGGACCTTGTAAATTGGATGATTGAATGTAGAAGAAAACATCCACTTAAAAACGGTAGTCGGTGGGATTGGAAAGATAGTCAGTAGGTTTAGGAAGAAGAGTGAGTATAGGATTTGGTCCAAAAGTTCTTTAGCAATAGGGTTTCTCGTAGAGAATGAATGTAAATGTCAGAACATGTGATGAGTCAGTCACAATGATTAACTAGGGAAAATATATAGGGAAGCAGATATCAATAGAGACATGAAGAAATCAGGCAAAGTATAAATTGATTGATAGGATTAGACGTTTTCAACATGGTAGATGTTGAATATACAATCTTAGAAAAAAACAAATATTTAGCACCAATAGGATTAACATTTGAGAGCATTAGGCAATCTGGAGTTGGATGTTTTTAGTAATCCATGCTCACTTTCCATTTAGGTTTTGGTACAATCATAAGTGTGAACTTTGCATTTTGTGTCCAGAATATTACTGTGATAAAGTGTATATGTAGATCAGGTGACATGAGTATTTCTTCCACCAATTCTGTGGTCAATATTTTGAAGATGTATAAATTAGTATTGGGTGTACAAATAGGTCTACCCTGTGTCTACAAATATAGATAAAATGAATGAATTGACCATACTGTGAATAAATAATATAACTGGTTCCAACTTTAAATTATGGATTGAATTGATATCTGAAAATATACAGGAAATCTTATATTGATATACATACATTCATTACAACCATTTATAGATCTAATGGTAATATTAAGGTTATGGTTTGTCATGAAGAGTGTGTGAGGTTTGCTTCAAAAGCGATTATTGAAATCTAAAATGAAAAGTATTCTCATGAAAAGACCAGTCAAAAAACATGGAGGAATACATGTGTACTGAAGCAGGAAGTGATAGAAAGTGAAACAAATGCCTATAAATTTGAAAACTTGTGAATGAAATATATATCCTATGATGTGCATAAACTGAAGAAATAGTCATGTAACATTGTTGAATAAAAATGAATGTCATAATACACATCATGTACCATAGTAATCTACTTGCATTGATGTTAAAGTGGGTCAGATACTGTAGAAAAATTAGGACTTCTATGCACCATTCACTGAATTTAGATTTCAGTACTAGGAAACAATATGTATTTGAGGTGGATGAATATTTCTGAGAATAATTTTGTGAACATTTTATTATAAATCCACATACATGAATATGAATGCATTTAGGGATTGTATAATAAGACACATATATTTTATATTCTGAAAAATCTGGAGAGTGTGTGTATATATATATATATATATATATATATATATACACACACACACACACACACACACACACACACAGACATTAAAAGGTAGCGATATATATGCCAATCGAAATTTATTATGAAATATATATCTTTCACAGATCCAAAAATATTCATTTTACTGAACATGGATTTATGTATTATCTTGTTCCACTAGGAAGCTCACCCGTAGTTTTAATTTTCAGTTCCAACAACGTTCAGGAGGAGTGATCTCTTTTGACAATTTGTATCTGCCAAGTCAGCCACCTCACAAAAGTGTACATGTGATACCAGGTAGGATTCTATATGTGCATACAAAAATACATGTGCTGAATAGGATACAGATAAAGGGCGACAGGAATTCACGGATTTGTTATCTTTAAAACACATGGAGAACTACTTCAATTTAATATTGACTTGATTTATAACACCTACCCTTTATCATACAAAAGGTAAGTCCAGCTATACACCATGCCTCCTCTGAACTGCTTGTATTTCTATTCTGTTTTGGTTATTTTGCTCCATCAATTTAGGATTGACACAGTCTGGCTGGGCACAATTCAGGAGCCACTTGTCAAAAGCTAACTTTATTTTTAGAACCACACACGCCAAAAAATAGCTCCTCGGGAAAAACACTCAGAGCACAACTGCCACCACCGGCTTCCCACAAGCTCTCAACCTCCCCTCTCCTCCTGCTCTTGAGGTCGATTGGCTGGGTTGTTTGAGCAGAGCCAAAAAAGTCCCCCAAAAAGCAGCTCCATAATTTGAAAGGGTGGGGAAACAGCCCAATGGGCATCACCGCAGAGGAGCCAATCAGCTAGATGTTGCTGGGGCCGCTGTGAGCCAACCATCAGCTGGCAGTCTGAAAGTTTGCTTTGGCCCCTTGGGCTGTGGCTCTCAACATCTAACCCTCTCTGTTTAAACAACAAGCATGTGGCTTAGGGACCATGCCTGCCTTAGGTTGTCCAATAGTACATATGATTCTTACCCATTATTGAATGAGCTGACCTCAAGGTGTCAGCCTCCTGTCTTAGATTGGTACCATTGTAATTGGATCTTACCCGTCACTGACTACAGGTCCAGTATACATCCACACCTGTGGAGAGGTCTTTGTACCAGCGGGCGGGTGAGGCTCTTTGCCTCATCTCTGTTGGCCCCCTAATTTTAGCTGAACAACCATGACAAGCAGAAGGGAGGAAGATACACCAAGGCAATTGATGGCTCTTTTTGAAAAAATTGTACCACCGATGACATCATCAGAGAAATACCCCAACACTACCACACGTCACTGCACCAACAGATAGTTCACAATGCAGGCAGGTGAGTTCACAATGCATACAAGTGATACATAGTCCAGGCAAGTTCTGCAAGCAGTTCAGTGATGGCTATTGCAGAAGCTGTAGATTGGTTTTATCTTTGACTTCACATGCACTGGGATGAAGATAGAAATTCTGGCAACAATGCCTAAAGAAAGAATTATGTAACATTCCAAAAGGCACTAAAAGAAAACAATTTTCTTAACAATTTACATTGTCTAGAAGAGAATTATTAAATATAATGAAAAGAAAAGGTGGATCCAACATGGCGGCAGGCAGAGAGGCTGCGCTTTTAATGCACTCCCAGTGATGGGGTCATAAAGTCGCAAGGATAACTCTTTGATTCTACCAACGGAGATTCTCCTAGCAAAATTCCACTGAAGGGAGACTGCCCGGGAGCTACAAGAATTTTTTTGAAGCGTCTGTGTGACCCGCACGAGTGGGACCCTGCCACTAGACGCGGAGTTCGAGATTCACCAGCCACAGTCTGCGCACCGCGGGCACAGCTGCAGATCCGTCCACCAGCCCGCAGCCAAAGTGACTGGGTCCTGCTAGACGCCGAGACACAGCTTGGCAGGAAGAAGTCTTTAGCCAAGCCTCCACGCGCCAGGAGCTGAGGTGAACTGGGCCGGACCAGTCCCACCCCTCCCCTCGGTCAATCCGGCAAGAAGCCTGGGGCCCACCATAGCAGAGAGGTGACATCATCGGAGTTCGGCCGGCGAAATTCCTTCCCAGCAAATTCCACTTTAGCAGGTGTGTGACTCCCCATACTGATACAAGCAGCCAGGAAACTTCATTGACTTCTCAGGGGTCGTGTCCGTAGGGAAGCAGAGGGGAGCCCAGAACCCAAGGCCCCCATATCACCAGTGGTGACCCCTAAGGTCTTATCCGCCAGTTTACCACAGCACTGAGGATTAAAAGGGGCACTCGGTGGGGCTGCAAGTGTAACTAGATCTCTGGAGAATCACTTCTGGGGAACAGGACCTGGCTGGCAGGCTGACAGGAGGAAGGGGGTTAAGAGCTGGAGAAGTGAAATGGCTCTGGACTGACAAGTCTGAGAGACCCCCAGAAGACGCCCTACAGGGATAGCTCTCGGCAGGTAGAGAGCAGACACTCCGCTTGGAAGGCACAGCTCCGCCTACTGGAAGAGAAGAAGGTGGATCTCTAAGACTTTAATTTTTTTGTTGTTGTTGTTGCTGTTGTTGATATTTTTTTCTCTCCTACTTCTCTCCCTGTTCCTTTCCCCCCTTTTCCTTCTCTCTTTCTATCCCATTTCAAGTTTTATTGTTCTTTTTTCATTCCCCTCTAATCTATCTCTCCCTCTATCCTTTTTTTCTTTTTAAGAGCACCTTCATTCTCCTACCCCCCAACTCTCATTCCAAGCATTACATCTTTCATTGTGTGTAATTGTCTAAATGCAAATAGGTGAATGTCTCGAGTCTGTCTATAAGACTCCTAAATACCTAGCTACTACCAACACCCTGATCCAATTGCCTGGTAGTATCCACCTTCAGTGGAGCAATCTTCTAAAGTAGCCGAGACATACTAACCATTGTACCACCAGAGCACCCAACCTAAACATATAGTCCTAAGAACAAACAGCAAATCATTATATGCATACAGAACCTAGAAGCCTTATATGAATTAAATGAATCAGCTTTAAAGTACAACAAAGCCCAAAATTTTTAGGCATAATCTTCCACCACAAAAGAGAGACAACAGAGATATACAAAGCCAAAACAAATGTATAGGAGAAAGCAGTTACAAAGCAGTCAAACAGAGCTGGAAAGCAACGTGAACAATATGAAAAAACAAGGGAAAAAGGGGTTACAAACAATGCAGGACAATCTAAATATACAGGAGGACCTAGAAGAATCAGAAATATGGACAGGGAAAGAAATCAAGGCATTCCTAATTCAGATGGAACGGAATATTAGAGAAGACATGAGACAGCAAATCCAAGCATTGAAAGTATATTTTGAAGAGGAAC
This sequence comes from Callospermophilus lateralis, assembly GCF_048772815.1. Taxonomy (NCBI): domain Eukaryota; kingdom Metazoa; phylum Chordata; class Mammalia; order Rodentia; family Sciuridae; genus Callospermophilus; species Callospermophilus lateralis. The sequence continues at coordinate 461,489 of NW_027512402.1, read as the reverse complement.
TAACCACACAAATTAAATCCGCAAAGAATGAGCTTTATCAGGAGATAGAGGTGTTAAAAAATAATCAAGTTGTAATCATAGAAATGCAAGAAACCGTAAATCAGATTAAAAGTGCTAATGAGAATATTACAAACAGACTAGATCAAGTAGAAGTCAGAACATCAGATAATGAAGACAAAGTAAATCAACTTGAAAAGAATATAGTCAACACAGAAAAGATGTGAAATCAAACATATAACACAAAACACAAGTGCACACATAATATAATACATACAACACATGACATAATATTAAAGGCCTTATGACTTTTTACAGGTGAAATCTCCATTGCAATGTCTAAAAACTCTATTGTCCAAAAATAGAACTGATCAGCAAAACATTAACCTAGTTCTGTATGAGCTAAAAAAAACAAAATAAAACTTCATGATATGAGAAAGGGGAATAATAAAATAGATTTGAAAAAAACATTCTGGTTCTGTCACAGATGTAAGAACAGCCAAACTGGAGTTCTGCATATCAGCTCTTATTGATTTGAGCCAAATCATCTTATTTTTGGTCTGTAGAAATCTCTTTAGTTAATCTCTCTGGAATCCAAATTGGCTACTGTTCTCCCTGTGGAAACACAAAAACAGACGCCGGACTCCAGACAATTACTTGGTCAGGACCTTTCCATTGTCCTGTTAGAATATCCTTCCAAAGTACCTTGGGCTTATGTACATTTTTTGGACATATATGCCTTTCTGCAGCACTAAGCCCTGATGAACCCAAATTTAAAAAGTTTAGAGTAAAAGGGTTATTTTAAGTTTACCTTTGGGGAATATATACCCCTTCCCAATTTGTTCTTTTTGCTTTAATATGTACGTTTTAATAGTTTCATGTGCTCTTTCAACTATGCCTTCTCCCTGTGGATTGTATGGGATTCCTGTTATATGAGTAATGCCAAATGATGAGCAAAATTGTTTAAAAGAAGTAGAAGTATAAGCAGGGGCATTATCTGTTTTTAACTCTTTTGGAACGCCCACAGTGGCAAAATTTTGTAAGCAATGAGCTATAACATCTTTAGTTTTTTTCTCCAGCAAGAATGGAGCCCATCAAAAATCCAGAAGAAGTATCAACTGTAACATGCAAATATTTTAATTTTCCAAATTCTGGCAAGTTTCTGACGTTCATCTGCCAAATATGGTTAGGTATCAATCCTCTAGGATTGACTCCAAGATTAACTTGTGGTAAAAAGGTCACACAATTTTGACATTGTTTTATTATTTGTCTAGCTTGTTCCTTAGTTACTTTGAAATGCTTTTGTAAAGTATTAGCATTGACATGAAACTTTTTATGAAAATTTGTAGCTTCTTCTAGTGTATAGAAAATATGTATGAATGTCATGTGTTGTTTTATCTGCTAAATAATTGCCCAAACTAAGGGCTCCAGGCAATCCTGTATGTGTCCTGAAATATACTATAAAAAACGGATCTTTCCTGTCCCAGATTAGACTTTGTATAGTCGAAAGCAAAGAGAAAATAGTAGAGGAAGGGGAAATCCTTCTACCATCTTCAAGTGATACTATAGCACTAACTATATACTGATTATCGGAAAATAAATTAATTACAGATGCTTTAAGCATCACAAAAGCTTGTAATACTGCATTAAGCTCTACATTTTGAGCTAATTGTTTGGGTACTAAAAATGTAAAAGTTTGATCAGGTGTAAATATTACTGCTGTACCATTATTTGACCCATCAGTGAATATATTTGTAGCATTTATAATAGGTGTTTTTCTTTTCATTTTTGGAAAAATTACATGATGTGATGACCAAAAAGACAATAAAGGATTAGATGGTAAGTGGTTATCAAATGAAACATTAGATTTGCACATGATTATTGCCCAAGAATTTAACTAATTATCTAAATCATCAATTTGATTCATAGTATATGGAGTAATAATTTTATCTTCTTGGGTTGTATTATAGTTATAGTAGAAATATTCAAGTAAAAGAGAAGGTCTCTCGAGCTAGTCAGACAGAGATAAAAATTCAATTAAAAGAGAAGGTCTCTCTAGCTAGTTAGACAGAGGAAAAAATCAAGTGGTTGATCCTGATAATGTGTCTGAATCAGCCTCTTGGACCTGTGTGAGGTTGTGGCTTAGATTCTCATCACCTGATGGATCATTCCGTGTGTGAATCCATACCCAAAATGGCCAAAAGAGCAGTCCCTGTGGATGAAGTCTCTTGCCTTCCTTTGTAAGTCTACTGAACTCCATCAAGTGAGAATACGCATCCTTTGTGTCAAATGAGTTCTTCAAAGCCCTGGAGAGTCTAGCACATAGGTTCTTGGGTTTTCTCATGACTCCAATTCACATAAAAATATCTATACCTGACAGTCAGTAGGCCTCAAATTGGAGAAGCAGAGGTGTATTAAGGGCAGGCCTATTTGATCACACCTGGTTCACAGGAAGGGTGTCCAGGCCACCATGACTTTAGGCAATGAAGGGCAAGAAAGCTTATTTTGGACACTGTCTTGGACTTCGCCACTCATGGAAACCTCCAGACAGAGCGTAGTATGAGAGTGTATATATGGAAGAAAATTAGGACCATGTGGGAGTGTTTTGGTTTTAATTGTGGTCATTTGTGTGGTAGTTGGAAGATATGACTGGGTATACCTGGGCTGAACTCTGGTGTGATTCCCCTTAGAGACTGAGTTCTAGAGCTGACTTAGAGAAGTGTTATCATGAAATATGTTGGGATTTTAGTTGGTCACGCATGAGAGTCGCCCTTGGAAACCGAGATCTAGGTCCAGGTTTGCTTTCCACAGAGCACTGGGAATCTAATCCAGGATATCCCATGGTTATATTCTGAAAGACATGGCAGCCATAGTTGAGAGTCAAAACACACATGTACCTCACATTGTAGACAGCAATAGGTCTGGCTTCCTGTGAAATTTTGGCCACTCTTTGGAAGCCTTGTCTGTGAGATTGCTCCAGAGCTTTCATTGAAATGAGCTTCCTCACCATTTAATTGTTCCTGAATGAAGTTAAACACACAGTGCCTCCAACATCATTCTTGTAAAATGGCTAGATAAATACCATGAAATTTTTGAAATTCCCATGACCATGAAAATGGTGTAGAACAGAGATGCCAGTAAGTTGGAGCCTGATGTGAAATGGGCCTAGAAAAGTCGTGTGCAGTTGTGTGATAAAATATCTGTGGTGGGGCAATGTGGATCTGCCATTGGCTTCCAAATGGCTTGTGACTGACATGGTGCACCCAGCAGACCCTTCTATGTAAAGGCATCTTGTTATGTGGAGAGTTTTCAGGGCAATGTTCAGAATCAGATTGCTATGGTTAAGGATGCAAGCTATGTGCGATTGAAGCCTGGTTGGTTCATTATCATGCAGAACCTGACACACCACACGTGACAGAACTCCCTTTAGCACTGTGTCCCAGTTTAACTCCTTGTATTTTGTGAAGCAAATACCAAACTCACATTGCAGCAGCAAGAAACACATCGACAAGTGGAGGATGGCCAGATGGCTTTACAGTCCACACGGAAAGAGTTTGCCCGCAGTGGCCACAGTTTACCTACAAAGAGAGAATTCAGCACTGCTGCCTCATGTTCATTAGAAAATAAGAAACCATGTCCTCCAGGTCACTTAGATACATACCTAGCTTTGATGGTCTCTCTACAAAAAAAGCTAAAACTCCTGACAACAACAAATATTTCAAGTGCCCAAACTCAGAGGCAGTTTCACCAGAAGTCTTTAGTCCAGAAGAGCTCCATTTTTGTGGAGTATTTACCTGTCCCTTACTTTTGGAAACTCCTCTACCACCTTCAAGGTTGTGAACTCTTGAGCATATTACATTCCAGATATGTATTCACAGATTTTCTAACTCGTCCACTCTAATTGTATTTTACTTGGAGTGAAGGTAAAGTCAAGGCATTGTTCTGGATTAGAGTGGGAAGATTTTTGTGAAGCACATATTTACATACACATTGGATTCATTTTCCTATTTTCAATTCAAAATGCTGAATGCCTGACACTAACGCATACCCTACTAGACTCTGACTACTAATTCTAATATGATGGAGAAAAATAACCCAAACCGAATAGAAATACAAGCAGTTTAGACGAGACATAGTGTATTGCTGGACTTGCCTTTTGCATTATACAGGGTAGGACTTATAAATCTAGTCAATATTTTGTTGAAATAGTTCTCCATGTGTTTTTAAAGTTAACAAATAGATGAATTCCTCTCTGCCTTTCTCTGTAGCCAATTCAGCACATGTTATTTCATATGCACATATTGAATCATACCTGTTATCACATGTACATTCTTGTGAGGTGGCTGACTTTGCAGATACAAATTGGGAGAAGAGATCACTCCACCTAAACACAGTTGGAACTGAAAATTCAACCTATGGGTGAGCTTCGTAGATGAACAACATGATAAATAAAATCATGTTCAGTATAATGAATATTTTTGGATCAGTGGATGATATACATTTCATGATGAATTTCGATTTCCATATATATTGCTACTTTTTAATGTCTGTGTGTGTGTGTGTGTGTGTGTGTGTGTACACTCTCCAAGTTTTTCATAATATGAAATATATGGGTCTCAATGTACACTCCCTAAATTTATTCGTATTCATGTATGTGGATTTATAATCAAATATTCAAAAGATTATTCTCACAAATATTCATCCACCTGAAATACATATTTGTTTCCAAGAAATAAAAACTAACTTCTGTGAATGGTGCATACGAATCCTAATATTTCTACAGTAACTGACCCAGTTTAACACCAATGCAAGTAGATAATTATGGAACGTGATGTGTATTTTGATATTCATTTTTAGTCAACACTTGTACATTACTATTTCTTCAGTTTATGCACATCATAAGATATATATTTCATACACAAGTTAGCAAATTTATTGGCATTTGTTTCACTTTCAATAACTTCATTCTTCAGAACACATGTATTCCTCCATGTTTTTTAACAAGACTTCTTTCTAAACACATTATTTTCGATTTCCATAATCACTTTTGAAGCATAACTCACACACTCTTCATGATGAAATATCACCTTAATATTACCATTAGAAGTATAACTGGTTGGAATGAATGATTTTATATCAACATTAGATTTTCTGTATATTTTCAGATATCAACTCAATCCATTATTTAAAGCGGACCAATTATATTATTTATTCACAGTATGGTCTATTCTTGCATTATCTCTATATTCTTAGACAGATACTACACCACTTTCTACCCCCAATACTCATTTATACGTCTTCAAAATATTGTTCCCAGAAATGGTGGAAGAAATACTCATGTCACCTGATCTACATATACATTTTATCACAGTAATATTCTGGAAAATAAAGCAAAGGTCACACTTATGATTGTACCAAAGCCTAAATTTAAAGTGAGCATGGATTTCTAAAAACATCCATGTCCAGGTTGCCTAATTCTCTCAAATGTCAATCCAATTGTTGACTACATATTTGTTTCTTTCTAAGATTATATATTCAAACTCAACCCTGTTGAAAATGTCTAATCCTATCACTCACTTTACTTTGCCTGATATCCTAATGTCTCTATTGATATCGGCTTTCCTTCATAAATTCCCAGTTCATCATTTTGACTGTTCATTTGTGCTGACATTTACATTCACTCTCTACCTGAAACCCAATTGCTAAATAACTTTTGGTCCAAATCCTATACTCACTCTTCTTTCTGAATCTACCAACTATCTCCCAAATCCTACTGACTATCCTTTTTTGAATGGATGTTCTCTTCGACATTCAATCATTCAAGGTACAAGGTCCGATGCCATTGTGTATTGATTTATCTGAGACATCTGTGCAGGACATAATTCAAAGCTAAGTCTCACAATCAAGGGCCCAATCCGTTTCTGGGCTTCAAATATTACTTAGATTTCTGTTTTCATACATATATTTCACCTCTATATTTTTATAAATATCACAGATTTCCAATACCATTATTCATCCAGCAAAATGATTCCTAACCCAAATCGAACATGTAATTAACCCAAACTATATACTATTCCCTCATTCTAACTTTATAAAAGAGCAGAGAAAGTGTTGGTCTTACAATATAGGAATGTAGGGGATATACCACCTGCTTAAAACCTCAAAGGTCCATGCAGAAATAATCCCTGGAGAAGATGTAGGCAGCTATTAAGGACCTGAGAGAGCAAAAGTCATCTTCCATGGAAAACAACCCTGTCTGGAGAGGGGTTGTGTCTGACTGAGTGTCTCTGTTCCTAATGTACAGAAGATGGACCAATCCAGGCCTGTGTGCAGAGCTGTTCACGGGTGCCTATGGGTGATATAGTATTCTAACTGGTGAGAGGGTCACGGGAAATAGGGGCAGCATCTATCTCATGGGACCCTTGGAAGCAACTGTTAGGAAAAAGTGGTTGCAAAGGCAGTGACCTCATTCGGTTCCTGAAGGAAGTGACCTCATCTCTATTCCTTGGTGATGGAACTCTCTGAACTTGTGATCCAGGATTCCAGGCACCCAGAGCCAGTCCTAGTCCCAGTCCCAGTGGGCTCATTTGTTTGGATTTTGTAAGGACAGAGTCAGTCTTTCTTGGTATCTATTGATGTGAAGATGGCCAAATGCCAGGAAAGCTTTGAAGACTGGCCTTTCCAGAGAAAGCAAGTAGTGGCTCACCACGGGCTCCTGACAATTTCACAGAGTTGGCCAAAGAGACCAGATCTGAGACAGGACAGGCCATTTTGGAGGTACATAGTAAGGCTCACCAGTGAGAGTACACTCCGAATAGTCACAGACCTACTTGGAGGAAGGCGTTGCCTTTGAGGTTTTTGTTGTGTGATTGTGGTTTTATCTCATGTTCTGAGAAAAGGTAAGAAAGGCGGTTTGTTTGGTTTGGAGTGAACTGTTTCTAGTAAGTCGTTTGACAAGGCAAGTGTTTCTATGTCTGTGTATCCCAATGTGTCTGTTTTTGTAGACATTAGAAAAGAGAATGCATCAATGGATGTGTCCTGTCTAGTAGAAAGCTTCCCAGCATCAATCCTGCCCAATTTATGAATGGATTGTGGCTTGCATTATCGAAGGGCAACACCTACAAACTTCCTAAGTTCCCATTTTCTTCCTGAATTCTGGCTACACTCAAGAATAGGCTCATGGTTTTGTGTCCAAGATATTTACCACCTCCAAGCTCTGTGATATGGCCATGTACTGGATAGCTGAAGGGAATGGCGAGCATCTCAGAAAACTCAGATATCAGTGTGACCAGTAAAGTCTCAGTGGAGGAACCCCGCTATGGGCCTTTTGCTTACCTATTGTTCTTTTGCCCTGAATGTCAGGAAGGGCTTTGCCTCACGCCACCCCTTTCTGAAGCCTGAAGAAACCAGTTTTCAAATGGAAATGAGTGGGCATCACCTGTGGCTCTTTGCTTAACTGCTTTGGAAAGGGATGTTTCTGAATCAGTCTCTTGGCCCTGTGTGAGGCTGTGGCTTAGATTACCAACACCTGATGGATGTAAAGAAAGATCCCATGTGTGCATACAAAATCAAAATGGCAAAAATTCGCAGTCATTGTAGATGAAGTCTCTCGCCTTTCTCTGTAAAGTTCCTGACCTCCATCAAGGGGAATAGGGATCCTTTGGGTCAAATGAATTCTTCAAAACCATGCAGAGGCAAATCCATAAGTGCTTCGGTTTTTTCTTGACTCCATTTCACATAAAGAATCTAAACGCCAAAGTCAGAAGGCCTCAAATTGGAGAAGTGGAAAAGTATTAATGGCAGACTTATTTGATCACTCCTGGTTCACAAGAAGGGTGTCCAGGCCACCGTGACTTTAGTCACACACACACACACACACACACACACACACACACACACACATATATATATATATATATATATATATATATATATATATATATATATACACTCTCCAGATTTTTCAAAATATGAAATATGTGTCTTATTTTACACTCACGAAATTCATTCATATTCATATACGTAAATTTATAATCCACTTTCCAAAGATTATTCTTAGAAAAATTCATTAACCATAAAAACATATTTCTTTCCTATACTGAAAAGTAACTTGAGTGAATGGTGCACACAAATCCTAATATTTCTACAGTACCTGACCCAGTTTAACATCAATGCAAGTAGATTCCAATCGGACATAATGTGTATTTTGACGTTCATTTTTATTCAACACTGGTAGATTACTATTTCTTCAATTTATGCACATCATAGGATATATATTTCATCCACAAGTTAGAAAATTAATAGGCATTTGTTTCACTATCAATCATTTTCTGCTTCAGAGCACATGCATTCCTCCATGTTTCTCGACTGGTCTTTTCATGAGAAAAGGGATGGACAAGGCAAGGTAAGGCAACTAAGATAGCACCGAAGACACGGAAACAGTCCTATTTGGTTGCAACCGGATTTAGAGGGCATTGCTTCTGTTGTAATCATTTAATCCCCTGCACCCCAAGTTTAAATTGTTTCAGAATTTTGTACCCAACATGGATGGGAGGGGCTCAGAAGTTCACAATCTGCAGAAGTTTATAAAAAGCAGTTTTTGTTTCTGTTTTTTTTTTTTTTTCTCTGTTCTGGGCAAGTTAACATTTTAAGGATACCGGGAATGGGGCAGAGCTATTTTCTTCTCTTTTTTTTTTTCTCTCAGCCAGATGTTACCATGGAGCCCAGTTGGTAACTTCTTTATCTTAGAAATGTAGCCATCTCTGTGAAGCCCCAGCTCAAGGCCAGAGGCCTTGTTTACATATTGCCAGCATTATGACTGACTCTTTCCAAACACATTATTTTCGATTTCCATAATCACTTTTGTAGCAAAACTAACATATCTTCATGATAAACCGTAACCCTAATATTAATATTAGATGTATCATTGGTTGGAATGAATGATTGTATATCAATATAAGATTTCTTATATATTTTCAGATATCTATTCAATCCGTTATTTAATGTGGAACCAGTTATATTATTTATTCACTTATGGTCTATTCATGCATTATCTGTATATTCAATGACACAGTGTACACCTCTTTGTACCCCCAATACCCATTTATATGTCTTCAAAATATTGCTCCCAGAAATGGTGGAAGAAACACTCATGTCACCACATCTACATATACATTTTATCACAGTAGTATTCTGGAGACAAATGTAAAGGTCACACTTTTGATTGTACCAAAGCCTAAATGGAAAGTGAGCATAGATTACAAAAAACATCCATGTCAAAGTTGCCTAATGCTCTCAAATGACAATCCTATTGGTGACTACATATTTGTTTCTTCTTAAGATTATATATTCTAACTCAATTCTGTTGAAAATGTCTAATCGTATCACGCACTTTATACTTTGCCTGATTTCGTAATGTCTTTATTGATATCTGCTTTCCTACATATTTTTCCCACTTCATTATTGTGACTGTTCACATGTGCTGACATTTACATTCACTCTCTAACCGAACCCCTATTGCTAAAGATATTGTTTTCCAAATCCTATACTCACTCTTCTTCCTAAACCTACCGACTATCTTCTTAATCTTACCGACTATCCGTTTATGACTGGATTTTCTCTTCTACATTCAAACATCCAAGTAATGTTCCTGCAAGCGTCGGTGGAAGAGATCACCAAGATAGTGTCTCATGCAACAGCAAGGGGTTAATTGGGGGTCCAGCAAGCTGGGGCTCAGAGCTCACATGAATAGAGCAGAGAGCCCTGAGAACAGCTTAAGCAGAGCTTATATACTTTCCTTGGAGAGGGCAGGGATGGAAATTTATTGATGGGTCAGAGCGAGTGGGTGGTTAGTGTGAAACTGGGTGAGGGAATACATTCTGCAATTTGGCAGTTGGGGACAGCACAATCTGGGAACAAGATTACAAACAGTTCTCAATATTTCAACAGTGTTTTGTTAAGCATACAGAAAAACAGGAAGTTACAAGTACCTTTTTTATTAACCTTTCATTCCCCACTTCTTCTTCTTGCTACTTTTAATCATAAAAGTGATTATTGGGACGTGTCACATTCTATGTCTGCTAGTGGGGTATTACCATAAGTTTAACTTATCCAATTTGAGCTTGGAGAAAAGAAATTACATGGTTGAGCAAACAGGGTTTTATAGTTAGCAATAATATGAGGATTATTATTGGACAGGCCAGGGTTGATAAAAGCGTAGATAAGCAGGGGGACTGTGTAAACCAAGACTCAAACCACCCTTTTTGGGCCTCTCTCTCTCGTTGACGCTTTTCAAGGCATCCTTTTATTTTACTCAAAGGTTTTTTTTACAACCTCAGTATGGTCGGCATCAAAACAACATTCTTACATCAATGCAGCACAAAGGCCCCCTTCTCTCATGAAGAGGAGGTCCAACTCTCAACTGGAGTGTAAAACAACTTCAGAGAGACATGTAAAAGATTCCTGCAAAGCTGTGATGGAGGTTTCTATTATCTTTAAGTTTTGGTCTCTTGCTGCTTCTATTTGGGTCATTTGTTGTGTACCATGGAGCAGGGCAGTGGTTCCTGTGACTACCACTGCCGCAACTCCAATTCCTAATATGATGGCTAAAGTGAGGGATATATGTTCCCAGTGGAACGTGGTTGTATGCCCCCGTGTTTGAACTTCAAATGAACCTGGGTCATTATAGAGCAATCTGGGAGACATCTTCACCATTACACAATTAATCACATCTGTTGACCATTTCATGAAAACATGAACAATGTTTAAGTATATAGAATTATACTGTTGTAGGGACGGACAAGGCACGGCACTTAAGATAGCACCAAAGACAGGGAAACAGTCCTATTTGGTTGCAACCGGATTCAGAGGGCATTGCTTCTGTTGTAATCAATTAACATCCTGAACCCCAAGTTTAGGTAGTTTCAGAATTTTGTACCCAACATGAAAGAGAAGGGACTCAGAAGTTCACAGTCTGCAGAAATTCACAAAAAGAAGCTTTTTTTTCTGTTTTTTTCCTTTATTGTGGGCAAGTTAACTTTTCAAGGACACCTGGGAGGCAGAGAGCTTTTTTTTTCCTTTTCTTTTATCCCCCTGCCAACTGTTACCATGGAGCCCAGTTTGGAAATTTTTATCTTAGAAATGTAGCCATCTCTGTGAAGCCCCAGCTCAGGGCCAGAGGCCTTGTTAACATATTCTGTGAAAAACTATTAAGGGGGTGTCTAGCTTAGGAGTGCTGATTTTTCCAGCCAGTAGCCAAGTAGAAAAGGGAAACAGAAAAAGAGGAAGTTAATCTACACTGAACTCATTTATAGAGACTCTTTTGCTGAAAGTCCTAAAGTCAGCCATGGTGAAGACTTCTGGAGAAGTTCAGTGAAGATTTTTCTGTGGGCCTGGTACAGAGGGGGAAGACGGGGAAGGCGGGGGGTGAGAGCAGCTCCGTGGATCTGAGAATAAGGAAGGAGAGATGTAAAGGAATAATGGGAAAGGGGTTTGGGATTTTCCTAGCAACATAAATTGAGCAGTAGAATCGGTAGAGCAGAAAGGAAGACGGGAGTGAGTATCCCAAAAAGCCTGTGAGGGACTTTAAATTCTTAGTAACCTGTTTTCAGTGATGACAAAGCAACTTTAAAGGCCATTTTCATTACATCTTCGATAGGTGTCTGAGGGCTCTCCTAAGCTGGTTTGAGCTTTGGGTTAAGTGGTAAGAGGACCTGGTGGGACCCGGTGTGGGCACTGACAAGAAAAGAGAGAAGTGAGTGGATGGATGGGTACCTCAGTACCTGCTACCTCAGCAAGAGGGAAATGCTCTGAGAACCGGCGGAGGTTTCGGTTTTTGATCTAGTAATTGGAGAAGAGAAATCAGGTTTGCTGAGGTGGGACTGACAGCAGAGAGTCTGGAGCAGAAGGCTGAGTTTGAGGAACTATTGGAGAAGCATAGTTCAAGATGTGAGCGAAAGAGGAAAAAGGCCTTCACATAGGGGAATTTCCTTTCACCCTTTTGAGCACTTGCAGAAGTTAAAAAGGTCACACAGAATTTGAGGATCTAGAGACTCCTCTGTTGGCCATCAGTTTGGGTTTTCTAAGTGGTAATATGGCCAATGCTGTGTACTGAATTTGATGAGGATTTTGGGTTCCACCAGGCAGCCCCTGTATGCTCAAATCCCCATGACTTACAGAAGAAGTCGGCTTTTCCCCCACACAGCCGTGGCGGTTTGTGGCTTTGATAGTCTGCCGGGCAAACATACTAATATAGGCTAGCCAACCTGCATCTGGCTTGCCTGTCCCTACAACCATAATGTTTGTTTCCATTATCTATGGTACGGAAAGGATTTAATGGAATTTTAGTGAGATCCTCTTCATCAGGGATATCCTAATAGGAAAGACCTATAGCCAGCTGACAAATGTCTGGGTGGAGAGATGGCCACCAGGTCCCTAAGGGGGCTGTATGCAAGATAGACCATACTTCTTGTCTAGTAGTATTTGTGATCAGCCATCGCTGCTGAAGCGACTGATGAGCGTTAGGACTACGGGTGGCCAAGGAGAGTCTATAGCCTTACCCACGTGGCGAATATGCAATTTGAAAGGGTTAACAGTCTTTTCCAGTTTTCAGCCAGAGTCTGGACATGGCACAGGCTTGAGATGAGAGGCATGGATCCAGGAAGTGATTCCCTCTACTTTTACTGCTGTAGGTGTTATAAGTAGCACCTGGAATGGTCCTTTCCAGCGGGGTTCCAGGGATGACACCTGATGTCATCTTATGTAGAGGAAGTCTCTTTCTTGATATCAATGTGGATTCCCCTCGTCCCCAGGTTGGAAGGCAGTGGCCAGCTGTTTCCACAGGTATAGCTGAGTTCTTACAAGAGATTTAAGTATGTCAAGCAAGGGTGTGTGGAAGGGATCCTTAGGTCTTAGAGTCGAGGTTGGGTCTCTTAGTGTAGGAAGGGCCCCATAGAGAATTTCATAGGGGGTGAGGTTACACAAAGAAAGAAAGGGAGTATTTCTTGCATGAAACAGTGCATAAGGCAGAATCATAGTCTAATCTTTTATGCCGGTCTCTAAGCTTAATTTTGTTAAGGTCTCTTTAATGGTTCTATTTATTTTTTTTAAGTGTCCTGAGCTCTCGGGTCTATAAGCACAATGTAACTTCCAATTAATCCCCAGGGTCCTGGCTAACCCCTGATTTACCTGGCCCATGAAGGCTGTTCAATTATCAGACCATATTAAATTAGGCAGGACGTGTCTTTGATAAATATCTTTCAGGATCTTCTTGACCACAATTTGTGCCGGTTTTCTTTTTCTTTTTTTTTTTTTTTTTTTTGGTGGGAAAGGCTTCAATCCATCCTGAAAATGTATCTACAAAGACTAGGAGATATTTAAGTCCATACCTTGCTGGCTTAATTTCAGTAACGTCCACTTCCCAGAATTGTCCTGGTCTGGTTCCTCATAGGTGCTTTCCTGCAGGAAGCTTGGAAGGGTAAGCATTAACCAATTGACAGAACTGACAGGCTTTTGTTACCCATTCAATTATTTCCTTTCACTGTGAGTGAATTAGTCTAAAACTCTGTTCTTGATCCTACAGTAATGCCGGCAGTTTTTTTGAACCAAGTTGATTGAGTTGATGTACATTTTTAATGTAGTGTAGGGCTTTCTGAAATTGCAGGCTGGGCTCAGTGAAGTTGAGGAGTTCAGTGTCAGTGTTCTTAGATGTTATCAAAAGCTTGCTGGTGCTCAAGGGTCCATTGGAATTGGGCATTCTCATTTAACAGCGGGTATAAAGGAGCAGCTAAGAACACAAACCCAGGTCCATAACCTGCTAAAGCCAGCAGTCCCAAGAAACTCTCTATGTTGTCTCCTGTTAAATGGGGGTGGTATCTGCACAACGGTTTGTTTTCTGGGCTCAGTGAGCCATCATTTACTGCGCCTAAGGAAATACCCCAGGAAGATTACTTCTTGCTTGCAAATTTGGGCCTTTTTGTCCAAAGCTCTCTACCCAAGTTGAGCAAGCTCAGATAATAGTGCTTGGGTCTCAGACTCACAGTTTTCTTTGGTGTTGGCTGCCAGTAGCTGGACATCCACATATGGAAGCAGAATGAATTCGGGGTGCGTAGTTCTGAAGTTGTAGAGATGTCTGTGAAGGGCTTCATCAAAGAGAGTGGGGGAGTTTTTGAACCCCTGTGGAAGTCGAGTCCAAGTTAGTTGACAAGACGTTCCGGTTTCTGGGTCTACCTACTCGAAAGCAAACAGCAACTGACTATCTTTATGCAGAGGCAAGCAAAAGAAAGCATCTTTTAAGTACAGAACAGTATAGCATTTTCACTCGGCCACAGCAAAGAGGTTATTGGGGGTCCAGCATGCTGGGGCTCAGAGCTCACTTGAATAGAGCAGAGAGCCCTGAGAACAGCTTTAACAGAGCTTATATACTTTTCTTGGAGAGGGCAGAATGGGAAATTTATTGATGGGTCAGGGCGAGTGTGCGGTTTGCATGCACCCGGGTGAAGGAGTATATTCTGCAGTTTGGCAGTTGGGGACAGCACATCCTGGGAACAAAATTAGCAAACAGTTCTCAAGATTTCAACAGTGGTTTGTTAAGCATACAGAAAAACAGGAAGTGACAAGTGCCTATTAACCTTTCACCAAAGCAAAATGGAAAGTGAGCATTGATTACTAAAAGCAACCATGTCCAGGTTGCCTAATGCTCTCAAATGTCAATCCTATTGGAGGCAACATATTTCTTTCTTCCTAAGATTATATATTCAACCTCAACCATGTTGAAAATGTCTAACAATATTACATTATACTTTGCCTGATTTCCTAATGTCTCTATTGATATCTGCTTTCCTACATATTTTCCCCAGTTCATCATTGTGACTGACTCTTCATATGTGCTCATATTTATGTTCACTCTCTACCCAAAACCCTATTGCTAATGAAACTTTCGTTCAAATCCTATATTCACTCTTTTTTCTAAACCTACTGACAACCTTCCTAATCCTGCCGACTATTCCTTTTTGACTGGATGTTCTCTAGGACATTTAATCATCCAAGGTACAAGGTCCTTTGCCATTGCACATCGATTTATCTGAGATATCTGTTCAGAACATAATTCAAAGCAAAGTATCTCACTAAAGGGCCCATTGCCCTTCAGGGCTTCAAATCGTACCTAGATTTCAGGTTTCATACTTATATTTCACCTATATATTCTTGTGAATATCGCAGGTTCCCAATACCATTATTCATCCCGCAGAATGTTTCCTAACCCAAATAGAATATGTTATTAACCCTAACCATACACTGTTCCCTCAATCTAACTTCACAAAAGAGCAGGGACAGAGTTGGTCTTACAATACAGGAATGTAGGGGATCTTTCACCTGCTGAGAACCTCAAAGTTTGATGAGAAATGATCCCTAGAGAAGATGTAGCAGCTATGAAGGACCTGAGAGAGCAAAAGTCATCTTCCATGCCAAACCACCTGTTCAGGATGAAGTGATGTGTCTGAATCAGCCTCTCTCCTACTGATATAAAGAAGATGGACCAAACCAACCCTGTGTGGAGAGCTTCTCCTTGGTGTCTACGGTTGATATACCATTCTAACTTCTGAAAGTGTCACAGGAAGTAGGGGCAGCCTCCATCTCAAGGGACCCTTGGAAACAAGTGTTAGGACAAAGTGGTTGCCAAGGCAGTGACCTCATTCCCTTCCTGTTGGAATTGACCTACCTCACTTCTTTGGTGATGTAACTCTCTGAACTTGGGATCCAGGAAGCCAGGCACACAGAGCCAGTCCCAGTCCCATTCCCAGTGGACTTACTTGTTTGGATTTACCAAGGAGAGAGTCTGTCTCTCTTGGTACCTAATGGTTTGAGGATGACAAAATGCAAGTAGAGCTCTGAAGATGGGCCTTTAATGAGAAAGCAGGTAGTGGTCAGCACAGGCTCCATACAACTTCACAGAGATGGACAAGAAGACCAGACCTGAGACAGGACAGGCCATTTTGGGGGAACATAGTATGGACCACCAGTCAGAGGACACTCTGGATAGTCACAGACTTACATGGGGGAAGGAGGTGACTTTTTGATTGTGGGTGTGAGTTTGGGGTTTTGTCTCATGTTCTGAGAATAGGTAGGAAAGGTGGTTTGTTTGGTTTAGAGTGGACTGTTTCTAGAAAGTCCTTTGACAAGGCGACTGTGTCTGTGTCTGTGTATCCCACTGTGTCCTTGGTTGTACATATTAGAAAGCAGAATAGATCAATGGATGTATCCTGTCTAGTAGAAAGCTTCCCAGAATTCATCCTGCCCATTTTAGAAAAGGACTGTTGGTTGCTTTTCGATGGGCAACACCTACTATCTTCCTAAGTTCCTGTTTTCTTCCTGAATTCTGGCCACTCTCCAGAATAGGCTCATGTTTTTTTGTTCAAGATATGTACCACCTCCAAGCTCTGTGACATGGCCATGTACTGGATAGCTGAAGGGAATTGTAAGCATCTCAGAAAACTCAGATATCAGTGTGACCAAGAAAGTCTCAGTGGAGAAACCCTGCATTGGGATTTGCTGACTTATTGTTCTGTTACCCTGAAGTCAGGAAGGTCTTTGCCCCAAATTTTCCCGCCAATGAATGTGCTAATCATGTGCTAATCATGTTTTAGAGTTGTTATTTCATTTTCCCGTGGTACATGATGATTTCCTAAAGGAGGCTATGATGTATGTAAAGTCCCTGAGCTCTCTAAAGAATGTATATAAACTCTGCTCAAGTTGTTCTCGGGGCTCTTTGTTCTTTGCTCCTCTGAAGGGAGCTCTGAGGCCTAGCATTCTGGACCCCCAATAAACCCTTTGCTGATGCATGAGAAATCCTCTTTGTTGTCTTTTCCTTTGATGTTTGCAGCACCTTTTCATCTGGAGGCCCCAGGTGAGATATCCGGGAGCGGTGAATGGAAGACCTCAAGGGAGTCCTCTCGGGGTAAGTAAGGTGCCCCTTTCTGGTTTCGGGTTTCAGGCTAGGGCGTGGCAAAGTGGCTGTTGGTGAAGAGCATTGGCTCTCTCCTATGGTGTGACAGACGTGTCACAGAGCCAAGATCACGTCCCTGAGGGACACTCCAGAGGACTAGGGAATTCAAGGAATAGTAGTTTCCTCAACTCGGTTATGTTTTGCTTCAGGATTTGATTTGCCAGCCCATCAGGTTTTGCCGGTAACTCAGTTTTGGTCATTGTTCTGAACTCATGTTGAGTTTACTGTCTGTTTTTATTGTCTAACCCATCAATATTTTCCAGTTACTCAGTTCAAATCTTTGTCTTGGACTCATGTTAAACGTTTACTGTTTGTCTTTGTGTTGTGTTTGTGTCTTCAATGTCCCTGTTTGAGTAACTCCCATTATGGGACAAAGCACTTCCTCTTCTCTGTCCCTGACCCTTGATCATTGGACTGATGTCCGCTCAAGGGCCCAGAATCTTTCTTTTTCAGTAAAACACCGTACCTGGCAGACTCTCTGTGCTTCAGAATGGCCCATCCTCGAATTCAGATGGCCCCAGAAGAATCCTTCCACTTTCCTCTAATCCGAAAATTCAGAGATATTGTCATTCAGCCGGGGCCACGTGGCCACCCAGATCAACAGCCATATACTCCTTCCCCCACATTCCTATCATTCAAACTTTCCACTCCTCTCCCTCTTCCTTCCATTCTCCCTGAGTCACAAGACTGGACACTCCACCCCCTCCTTATTGTCTACTCTCCCTCCCCAACCCCCAACACAGTTCCTGATGATCCTCCCACCGCTGACTCAGCCTCTCCACTGCTAGAGGCAATTGGGCCAGACCCAAGCCCTCCAGGGGACTTCCCCACAGCAGCAGCAACCCCTCCTCCCCTGGAGGAAGATGGGCAACCTAAAAGAACCCACCGGCGATGGATAATAGAAAACTCAGAAGCCCCTGTGATGCTCTCTCTCCATCCCTATGGGCCCATGAACCGACCCAACTGGGACCCCAACACCTTTGAAGGTAGGAAGCATCTGTCCACTTATCGCCGGGCTCTAATAGCGGGTCTCAGAGTGGCCGCCAGAGAGCCGACCAATTTAGCAAAGGTAAGAGAGATTATCCAAGGGCCTAATGAGTCTCCCTCTATGTTTCTGGAGAGAATTATGGAAGCATATAGAAAATATACTCCTTTTGATCCTCAGGCAGATGACCAAAAGGCATTTGTTACAATGGCCTTTATTGAGCAGGCTGCCCAAGATATTAAGAGAAAGTTACAATGTCTAGATGGGTTACAAAATACGACCTTAAGAGATTTAGACAGAGAAGCTGAGAAAGTATATTATAAGATATATATTATAAGTATATATTATAAGTATATAAGTATATTATAAGAGAGAAACTGAGGAGGACACGGAACAGAGGAGAGAGAAGGAAAGGGAAGAAAAAAAGGATGAAAGGAGCAAAAGGCAGACAAAAGCATTGGCTAAGATTTTCTTCACAGCAGCAAATACGCCAGAAATTAAAAAGCAGGGAGTCAGAAAGGGATACTTGGGCCCACGCCAAAGGCTTTCCCTGGCCTCAGATCAATGTGCCTACTGTAGAGAAAAAGGACACTGAGTCAAAGAGTGCCCCAAAAAGAAGAAGCCACGGCAGCCCGCCATGCTGACTCTAGAAGAGGACTAGGAATGTCAGGACTCGGATCCCCTCCCCGAGCTCAGGGTAACATTTGAAGTGGAGGGGCCTCCAGTGAACTTTGAAGTGGATACAGGAGCAGTATACTCAGCCTTTAAGGCTTCACTGGGCCCCATATCAAATAAATGGTCCCTAGTTCAAGGGGCTAATGGCACTACTTATCGGACTTGGACAACTAAGAGGATTATGGAAGTAGGAAAATGTAAAGTCCACCACTCTTTCCTAGTAATCCAAGAATGCCCAGCCCCATTGATGCACAGGGATCTGTTTACCAAACTCGGGGCTAGAGTAACCTTTAACCCTGATGGTCCCCAAGTGGATGTTCTAAAACCTTCAGTAAAAACTCCCATAGTCACAGAATTGACTATGTCCATAGAAGATGAACATCAACACTTCGTGCCCCCTAGGACTGATCAAAGAGGCAAACTACAACAGAAATGGATAAAAGATTATCCTAATGCCTGGGCAGAAACTGCTGGGTTAGGTCTAGCCATAAAACAACCTCCAATAGTAGTAGAATTAAAAGCCTCTGCCTCTGCAATCAGTGTTAAACAATATCCTCTAAGCAAAGAAGCTAAGGATGGGATAAGTCACCATATTCAGAAATAATTGGCCCTTGGGGTCCTAAGGCCCTGTCAATCAGCCTGGAATACCCCCCTGCTACCAGTAAGAAAGCCAGTAACTAGGGACTACAGTCCTGTTCAAGACCTAAGAGAGATCAACAACAGAGTGCAGGACATTCACCCCACAGTACCCAATCCATATAATTTGCTTAGCACTCTGAATCTGGACCGGGAATGCTACACTGTGCTGGACTTAAAAGATGCTTACTTCTGCTTGCCCCTACATAAGGACAGTCAGTTGCTGTTTGCTTTCGAGTGGATAGACCCAGAAACTGGAACATCTGGCCAAGTAACCTGGACTAGACTCCCACAGGGGTTCAAACCCCCCCCACTCTCTTTGATGAAGCCCTCCACAGGGACATAAACGACTTCAGAACTGCACACCCTGAAGTCACACTACTCCAATATGTGGATGATCTGCTACTGGCAGCGGACACCAAGGAAAACTATGAGTCTGGGACCCAAGCACTATTATCCGAGCTTGCTCGGCTTGGATATAGGGCTTCTGCCAAAAGGCCCAAATTTGTCAGCAAGAAGTAATCTTCCTGGGTTATTCTCTTAGGGGTGGCAAATGATGGCTAACTGAGAACAGAAAACAAACCATTGTGCAGATACCACCCCCATCTAATAAGAGACAACTCAGAGAGTTTCTTGGGACTGCTGGATTTTGCAGGTGATGGATTCCTGGGTTCGCCTCTCTGGCTGCCCCTTTATACCCGCTGATAAAGTGGAATGCCCAATTCCAATGGACCCCTGAGCACCAACAAGCTTTTGATAATGTCAAAAAAAGGTGCTGCTATCTGCTCCGGCCTTAGCACTCCCAGATATAGATAAACCCTTCACTCTCTACATCGAGAAAAAGAAAGGAATAGCATGGGGAGTGTTCACTTAGACTTTGGGACTTTGGAAAAGGCCGGTAGCATTCTTATCAAAAAAACTGGACCCAGTGGCTACTGGGTGCCCCCGTTGCTTAAGAGCTATAGCAGCGGCAGCGCTTCTAATAAAAGATGCTCATTAATGAACGTTGGGACAGAAGCTATCCATTATAGCCCCCCATGCCCTGGAGAGCATCATCTGTCAACCTCCAGATAGGTGGCTATCAAACTCCAGAATAAACTACTACCAGAGCCTCTGGATTAGCAAAGACAGAATAACTCTTAGACCTTCTGCTCCACTCAACCTGGCTGCCAGAAGAATCATCAGGACCTGTCACTCATGAGTGTCAACACATACTGGCAGAGGAAACCAGTATAGGACGAGACTTGAAGGATCCAGCCACTGCCTCACCCTGAAGTCGTATGGTTTACGAAAGAGAGCAGCTTCCTCCAAGATGGTATGTGGTGGGCTGGAGCAGCAGTAGTTAGCAAAACTAATGTCATCTGATCCTCTGGTCTCCCAGAAGAGACATCAGTCCAAATGGCAGAACTGATTGCCCTTACGAAAGCATTGGAACTAGCAACAGGCAAAAGGGCCACCATATACACTGATAGCCACTATGCATTTGGCAATGCTAATGTGCACAGGGCTATTTACCAGCAAAGGGGGCTATTAACCTCCACTGGGAAAAAAATAAAGAACAAAGTTGAGATTCTCCACCTTCTCTCAGCAGTGAAGGGCACTAAGGAACTAGCTATAGTGCACTGTCCAGGGCACCAGAAGGGAAACGACCTCGTTGCAGTTAAAAACAGAAGGGCAGATGAGGAAGCTTAATTGGCAGCCCTAAACGGAGTGACTCTGTTAACTTTTTCCACACCAGGGGGATCAACATTCAGGAGACTTGGCCACACTGGAACATTCAGGCAACTTATCATCTGAGGAGACAGATGCAGAACTCTGGGACCCTACAGAGCCAAGTTTACAATTTCAAAAAGCCCACCTTTATGTCAAAGACGTACACTAGCTCACCCACTTAAGCTCAAAGAAGTTATAGGCACACTTAAAGGACCGAAGAAAGGATTTTTTATTGACTGACTTACAGAGGAAAGAAATAGCTTAGAAGGTGACTAGAGCTTGTCAAGTCTGCCAATTAGTTAATGCTTACCCATCCAAGCTTCCTGCAGGGAAGCGCTTACGAGGAACCAGACCAGGACAATTTTGGGAAGTGGACTTTTCCTGAAATTAAGCCAGGAAGGTATGGACTTAAATATCCCCTAGTCTTTGTAGATACTCTTTCAGGATTGGTTGAAGACTTCCCCATGAAGAAAGAAACGGCTCAGACGGTGCTCAAAAAGATTCTAGAAGACATTTTTCCAAGGTTTGGCCTGCCTAAGGTAATAGGGTCCAATAATGGACCGGCATTTGTTGCCCAGGTAAGTCAGGGATTCACCAGGACCCTGAAGATTAATTGGAAGTTACATTGTGCTTATAGATGCCAGAGCTCAGGACAGGTAGAAAAAATGATTAGAACCATCAAAGAGAATTTAAAGAAATTAAGCTTGGAGACCTGCATAAAAAAATTGGACTATGCTCCTACCTTAAGCACTGTTTCGTGCAAAAAGTACACCCTCTGCCTCTTTGTGTAAACTCACCACTTATGAAATTCTCTATGGTGCCCCTCCTTTAGTAAGGGACCTAACCCCAACTCTGAGACTTAATGATTCCTTTCACACCCCCTTGCTTGACAGACTTAAAGCCCCTGAACAAACACAGCACCCAGCGATACCTGTGGAAACAGTTGGCCAGTGCTTATCAGCCTGGAGACGAGGGAACCCCACATCGATATCAAGTGGGAGTCTTCGTCTACGTGAGACGGCATCAGGTATCATCCCTGGAACGCCGCTGGAAAGGACAATACCAGGTGCTGCTTATAACACTTACAGTGGTGAAAGTGGATGGAATCACTTCCTGGATCCATGCCACCCATCTCAAGCCTGCGCCCTGTCCAGCCTCCGGCTGGAAACTGGAACAGACTGGTAACCCTCTCAAGTTGCGTGTCCGTCGTGTGGGTAAGGCTATGGATTCTTCCCCTGACCACCAGCAGTCCTAATCACCATCAGCCTGTTCAGCAACAATGGCAGCTATAAATCCTACTGGGCAAGTAGTGTGGTCTATTTCACATACAGCCCTCTTATGGACTTGGTGGCCATCTCTCTACCTGGACATTTGTCAGCTTGACATAGGCCTCTCTGACTGGGATCTCCCTGACATAGAGGACTTCACACAGATCCCACTCAAACCCAAACCAGGGCAACATAGACCACCTTACCCCATGAATTATGGATATCATCTTCCCCAGCTCAGGTGTAAACTAGCCAGTCTTGATTTTTATGTGTGCCCAGCTGATTTCTTAAGTCGCAAACAGGCCCAAACCTGTGGAGGACCCAGTGACTTTTATTTAAGATCTTGGGGTTGTGAACAAACGGGAGCTACATGGTTGAACCCAAACTCCGCAGACAGTATCATTCAGGTAGGAAAAAATGACACCAGGATTGATCCCAAGAAATGTGCCACTAGCCAAGTTGTGTCAAAAACTCGCTGAGGAAAGAATAGTCTATGTTACCCCCTCAATATAACTTTCACTTCCAAAAAAAGGGGCTACCTCAGAACAACATGGTCTATGGGAAATACATGGGAAATGCGATTCTATATTTATGGCCCTCGTTATGACTTTGGTCACTGGTTCACCATCCTGCTTAAAAAGGAAGAAAATCCCACAGCAATAGGGCCCAATCCCCTCAAGCCAGGAATTAAGCCTCCAAAACCTCCCATGCCTAGATCTACCAGAACCCCTCAACCATCTCATACTTCCCAGTTTCCATCTTTGCCTACTTCCCCAGTCCAGAGTACAGCTGACTCCTGCCCCTGGGAACTAATTAAAGGAACCTTAATTGTACTGAACTCCACACAGTCAGAACTCCTTGCATTTCAACCCATGTATTTGACAGCTTTGTAAATTATTGTTTAATGGTGCAGATACTTCCCAGGGTGGTTTATTATGATGCAGAATCATTTTAAGGTCTACTAGGGGGACAAACAACCTGATTTTGCTGGCATCCAGTGTCCCTTACTATAGCCATCCTATTGAGGATAGGAGCTGCTGCAGGAGTGGGTACAGGAACAGCTGCTATGATCCATGGGTCACAACAAATGGCCTTATTAGAAACAGCAATAGATCAAGACTGGAAGACATTAGAGACCTCCATCACAGTGCTGTAGGAATCCTTAAACTCTCTCTCTGAAGTTGTTTTACAGGACAGGCGAGGATTAGACCTCCTCTTCATGAGGGAGTGGGGCCTCTGTGCTGCACTGAGAGAAGAATGTTGTTTTTATGCTGACCATACTGGAGTTGTAAAAGAATCCATGAGTAAATTGAGAAAATGCCTTGAAGAGCGCCAGAGAGAAAGGGAGATTCAACAAGGGTGGTTTGAGTCATGGTTTACCCAGTCCCCCTGGTTAACTACACTCCTATCAGGCTTAGCTTGACCCCTGATCATCCTTATGGTGTTGCTAACTTTGGGACCTTGTTTGCTTAACCGCATAGTTTCATTTCTCCAGGCTCAAATTGGGCAGGAAAAACTCATGGTAATCAGACAGAAATACGCTCCACTGGCAGAAATAGAGTGTGAGACCCCACAATAATTATGATTCATTACTTTTAAGATTAAATGTAGTAAGAAAAAGGAGTGGGAAATGAAAGAATAAAAGAAATTAAAATTGAAACATAAAGAACCAGGTTTTGTAAAGTTTCCAAGCTGCACTCAGAACCTGAAATTCCTGTGGCAGTTAAGACAATTCCCGGAACTGCCAATTAGATGTGTGTTGAAATCTTCCCTGACCACCTAGTTGCTAAACAACCCCTTCCCAGAAACCGTGCAGCTCATCACGTATACATCTCAGGGCTTCAACCAATCAGTTTAAACGTATACCCCTTCTCAGGGCTAACCAATCACCCCCTGTCCGACCTCTTCCTGCCAATGAATGTGCTAATCATGTTTTTGGGTTGTTATTTGATTTTCCCGTGGTATGTTGATTTGCTAAAGGAGGCTATGATGTATGCAAAGTCCCTGCCCTCTCTAAAGAATGTAAATAAACTCTGCTCAAGTTGTTTTTGGGGCTCTTTGTTCTTTGCTCCTCTGAAGTTAGCTCTGAGCCGCAGCATGCTGGACGCCCAATAAACCTTTTGCTGTGGCATGAGACAGTCTCTTGGTGGTCTTTTCCTCCGACTTTTGACCGACCTTTTTACCTATGAAGGACCTGAGAGAGCAAAAGTCAAATCCATGTCAACTTCCATGTCAAACATCCTGGTCAGAATGAAGGAATGTGTCTGAATCAGCCTCTCTCTTCTTAATGTAGATTAAATGGACCAAACCAGGCCTGTGTACAGAGCTGTTCCCAGATGCCTATGGTTGATATACCATTCTAACTTGTGAAAGTGTCACAGGAAGTAGGGGCAGCCTCCATCTCATGGGACCTTTGGAAGCAACTGTTAGAACAAAGTGGTTTTCCATCACAGTGACCTCATTCAGTTCCTGAAGGAAGTGACCTACCACACTTCCTTGGTGATGGAACTTTCTGAACTTGGGATCCAGGAAGCCATGCACCCAGAGCAAGTCTTAGTTTCAGTCCCAGTGGTCTCAATTGTTTGAATTTACCAAAGACAGAGTCAGTGTTTCTTGGTACCTACTTATGTGATGATGGCCAAATTTCAGGAGAGCTCTGAAGAGTGGCTTTTTCTGAGAAAGCAGGTAGTGGCTCAACCATGGCTCCTGACAACTTCTAAAAGTTTGAAAAGAAGACCAGATCTGAGATTGGACAGGCCATTTCGTGGGAACATATTATGGCTCACCAGTCAGAGGACACTCAGGATAGTCACAGCCATACTTGGGGGAAGGAGGTGCCGTTGTGGGTGTCGGTGTGAGTTTGTGGTTTTGTCTCATGTTCTGAGAATAGGTAGGAATGGCGGTTTGTAGGTTTGGACTGGAAAGTTTCTAGAAAGTCGTTTGACAACACGAGTGTTTCTATGTCTGTGTATCCCACTGTATCCGTGGTTGTAGACATTTGAAATGCGAATGCATCAATGGTTGTGTCCTGTCTAGTATAAAGCTTCCCAGCATTCTTCCCACCCAATTTAAAAATGGAGTGCGGCTTGCCTAATGGATGGTGAACAGCTACTATCTTCCTAAGTTCCTCTTTTCTTCCTGAATACTGGCCACTCTCCAGAGTATCCTCATGGTTTTATTTCCAAGATATGTACCACGTCCAAGCTCTGTTACATGACCATGTACTGGATAGCTGAAGGGAATGCGAGCATCTCAGAAAACTCAGATATCAGTGTGACCAGTAATGTCTCAGTGGAGAAACCCTGCTTTGGGCCATTTTCTTACTTATGATTCTATTACCCTTAATGTCAGGAAGGTCTTTGCCTCAGGCCACCCTTTTGTGAAGCCTGAAGAAAACAGTTTTCAAATGGAAATGAATGGGCATCACCTGTGGCTCTTTGCTTAATTGCTTTCGAAAAGGATGTGTCTGAAACAGCCACTTGGCCCGGTGGGGTGGCAGTGGCTTAGATTCTCAGCACCTGATGGATCTAAAGAAAGTTTCCAAGTGTGCATCCAAAACCAAAATGGCCAAAAGAGCAGTCATTGTGGATGAAGTCTCTCACTTTCCTCTGTAAGCTTCCTGAGCTAAATCAAGTGAGAATAGGGATCATTTGGGTCAAATCATTTCTTCAAATCCCTGCAGAGCCTAGCCGATAGGGGCTTGGGTTTTCTATGATACCAATTCACATAAAGAATCTATACCAGACAGTCATTAGGCCTCAAATTGGAGAAGCAGATCAGATATAGGGCAGGCCTATTTGATCACTCTTGGTTCACAGCAAGGGTGTCCAGGCCACCCTGACTTTAGGCAAATGAGGGGCAAGGGTGCTTATTTTGAACAGTGTATTGGGCTGTGCCCTTCATGGAAACCTCCAGCCAGAGTTTATGATGAGTGTCTATGTGGAAGAAGATGAGGAGCATGTGGGAGTGTTTTAGTTTTAATTGTGGTCATTTGTGTGGTGGTTGTAAGAGATGCCTGGGTCCACCTGGGCTTGAACTCTGGTGTGATTCCTCTTAGAGAATGCGTTATGGAACTGACTTCAGAGAAGTATCGCCATGAATTGTGTTGGGATTTTAGGAGGCCACACATGAGAGTCGCCCTTGGACACCGAGATCTAAGCCCAGAGTGGCTTTCCACAGAGCACTGGGAATCTCAGCCAGGATATCACATGATTTTTTTTCTGAAAGACTTGGAAGCCATAGTTGAGAGTCAAAACACACATGGACCTTACATTGTAGACCTCAATGGGGCTGGCTTCATGTGACCTTTTGGCCAGTCTTTGGGAACCCTTGCCTGTGAGAGTTCTCTAGATTATTCATTGAAATGTGCTTCCTCTAAATTTAATGGTTCCTTAATGAATTGAAACCCACAGTTTCTCCAACTTCGTCTTTGAAAATGGCTAGATAAATACCATGAAATTTTTGAACTTCCCATGGCCATCTGCCACTGGAGAACATTTGGATGTACAGTTGCTGATCCTGAGTGTACCAGACAGTGCCTTGATTGACTGGGTTTTATGAAAATGGTGTAGAACAGAGATGCCAGTATGTTGGGGCCTGCTGAGTAGTGGGCCAAAAGCTGTTGTGTGCAGCTGTGTGATAAAACATCTGTGGTCGGGACATGTGATTCTGCCATTGACTTCCAAATGACTTGTGGCTGACATGTTACAGACAGGAATCACTTATATGTCTGAAACCTCTCCATAAAAGGCATTTTGTTATATGGAGACGTTTCAGGGCAATGTTCAGAATCAGGTTGCTATGGTCAAAGGGTCAAGCTATGTGGGATAGAAGCCTGGTTGGTGCATTCTCCTGCAGACCCTGACCCACCACACGTGACAGGACTCCCTACATCACTGTGTACCAGTTGAAGTCATTGTATTTCATGAGGCAAATACCAAACTCCCAGTGCAGTAGAAAGAAACACCATGAAAAGTGGAGGATGACCAAGTGGCTTCACAGTCCACATGCGGAGACACTTAGCTTTCAGTGGCCACAGTTTACCTACAGAGAGAAGTCAGCACTGCTTCCTCATGTTCTTTGGAAAAATTGAAACAATATCCTCCAGGTCTCATAGATGTAGACCCAGCTTTGATGGTCTCATTTGAATGG
The DNA here is from genome assembly GCF_048772815.1 of Callospermophilus lateralis. Classification (NCBI taxonomy): domain Eukaryota; kingdom Metazoa; phylum Chordata; class Mammalia; order Rodentia; family Sciuridae; genus Callospermophilus; species Callospermophilus lateralis. The sequence continues at coordinate 434,065 of NW_027512402.1, read as the reverse complement.
AAGCTAAAGCTTCTGAAAACAACATATATGTCGAGTGCCCATCGTCAAAGGCAGTTTCTCAAGAAGTCTTTAGTCCGGCAGAGCTCCAGGTTTGTGTAGTGTTTACCTTTTAGACCAGGTTGCAAGAAAAGACCACTGTCTCCAATTAAAATCAGATTAAAGCAAGCTTATTATTTCCACCACCCTGGCTGCCTCTCCCTCCCAAAACGTTGGGAACAGGAAAGCAGCCCAGCTTTATAGCCCAGAAAGTTACACAAAAGTGGGGTTAAAAATAACAGAATTCTGACAAGCATCACACTAATGGTATTTTACATTTTTGTTTGCTGGCCCCAACATCAGAATTTATGAGGACCATTAGAGCCTCAGAGAGTGTCGTCTGGCCAAGGAAGGCCAATATTTATGAGGTGTCAACAAAGTTTCAGAGAGGGCTGTTATCTGGTCAGAGAGCCAGGCATGGGTGAGTTCAAGGCACGGGCAGGCTTTCCAAGCAGGTTCAGATCTTGCTGCAATTTATAGTTAAGCCAAAATTATCTTTTCACGGCTTTGTGGCAAGATGGCTGCCAATTTTAATAAAAGATCAGGTTGGGTCAATCATTCCCCCCTTTTCTAATGTGTTTTTTTCATATATTTGATTGGGTAGGAAGAGCACTGTGGGAATTTTAATCCCTCAGGTAATAGTCTCCCGATTTTTTGAACTCACCCAAAAACAGGTCTCCCTGATTTTACCTGACTTAATTAATTACTTATATTGATATTCTATTTATTTTTGTCTCCATTGTTGTAAGAAGAGAGGCGTCACTCATTTAGACTTCTTCTGAGCTGAGAGAGGGTGACGTGAGGGGGCACCGCCTGAGGGACATTAGTCGCCTTTTAGAAGTCAGTTAGGTTTGAAGTCTGGATGGGGAAGAACAGGTAGTAAAGTCATCTGGGAATGGGTTCTTCTATGAGAGAAACAAAAAAACATGAGTACTTAATAAATGTTGCAGCAGCTGGAACATGTCACTGTATAGAAGTTCCCTCACCAGTCTTTAATATCCCCAGTTATCAGGACTGTCAACTTAATATTTAACTTTTAGTGTTACATTTGTCCCTCCCCATAAGATTCAGTTTAATAATTTAATGTCATTTGATCTTGCAAAATATTTTTACTAGTATGACCTCTGTGTCTAATAGAGAAACCTTTAATTCTCTTACTCATTGCTGGATAATCATACTAACAAATACCAAGCCTATGTGTTTAGGTTAAGAATATCTGTAGGCCTTCAACTAAAAACTTCTGCCACTGGCAGATAATCTTGATAGCCTCTTTTTATAGTTATCAGGCATTCCTGTCTGAGAATCCTTCTTTGTAGCTTCCAGTCTTACTTATTTTGGGAGGCTAACATAAAGTGTATACCTTAAAATATTATTATTACTATTATTATATAAAATGCCCAGAAATGGCTGTAATTTGTTTTTAACTGTCTTTTCTAAGTGTTTAAGATGAAGCAGTCAAACTGACTTTTGTTTCTATCTATTCTGAACAGTCAGCTGAGATTTTATGGGAGTCATTCCTGGGGAAACTTGAGAGCAGCTTCTCAGTTCTGCTAGTGCCATTTGCGCTAGGTGGGTCCAGGTCTTGCTTGACCATGTGGCTTCCCTCGGAAGCATCAGGGATGTTTCCCTTCTCTGATGACTCTCCTCTTCTTAGCAAATGCACTGATTGGCTTTCTGTTCTCCAGTGGTCTCATTAATCTCCCTGATCAGGAGGTTATGCGGTTCAGAGTTGCAAAGCTCTTTAGAGAAGTCCGCTGTTCCCTGGATACAGACTGACTCAGAGGGCAAGAGCCAAATATTGGTTTTCTTGTCCCTTTTCATATAACTTTAATTTTAAATCCTAATCTTAAACATCCATCAAATAAATTTTAACAGACTTATATAAACAATACTGGGCTTTAATGTCTATAATTTAAAATTATTTATCTTTTAATTATTTGGGATCTGTATTATTCTGTCTGTCTTGTAGGTGATGGCTAATTATCTTAAATTAACCAATGTTGTGTTCTTAAAGCAACACTGCTGTAAAACACTAACAGGGAATCTTTATATCACCCATAAGGAAATTACAAAATAAAATTAACAACAGTAAACAAACTTAGTTCGTGTAATAGCTACCCTAAAATTTTTGGCTGAGTTATACATTATATCCTCTGTTTGAGATGCTAGTAATGTTGACAGGAAAAAAAAAAACTTTTGAAAATAACTTTAAATGAAATAACTTCTGACCTACTGCTTTCACAGTCATTCTCACATAATAAGATGGGACACAGAGCCTTATCTCAGGTAAGGCAGGGCTCTTTATTAATCTTAAGTGTTTTAATTCTAAAGCTAATCTTTGTTTTTTAAATATCATTTTACAAAGTTTACATAAATTATTTGAGGTCACATGAACATTAGCTAACACCGTATGATATAGCTTTTAAAACATGAATTAAAAAAAGGCTGAAAGTTTTTAACCTTTACATAGATTAGGCTCTCATTAACTTAAAATACATTTAAATTGTTCCCCAATATAAAAAGTAACATAAAAGTTTACATATCTTATTGACAACAGGTAAATAAATCCTATATATATATATATATATATATATATATATATATATATATATATATATATATATATATTTTACCATACAACTTCAGAACACCACCTTGATATAATGCTCTTTTAAAGTTTCTACCTTACAGACTTGTATACCTGGAAGATATGAGCACATTAATAGCATCACAATTGCATTGATGTTTCTACATTAACCAAGTTTAGCTTTTAAAGAAATGGCAGTACAGTGCTCTAAAATAACAGTTCTTATTTAATCAGTTGTTTAATTTTTATGGTTGCTTGCTCTAGAAAAATAAAACTTAATAACCACAATGTTATGGGTAAAATTATGTTTTGAGAAATTTTTGTCTCTTTAACACATGACTGATTTTTACAATCTTATACAGACTTTAGGACAAACTTATACAGACCTTAGTAAATCAATCAGATATCTAACAAAAGTACTCATGAATGAGTAATCCCATATCAAATTTACTTTACTTATTTATCAAAATATTAAACAAATGTATTGAACAGTGTACCATTTTTTGTTGAAGAAAAAGTTCTAGAACCAAGGCATATTAGGCCTTTTGTCGGCATTAATATTTTATTAGATTTTTGAACACCTAGAAAAACTTGTAAGGTTAAATTTAAAGACATTTATTTTTATCTGTTTATCCAATTTAAATTGCACCAATTAAATCATGAGAATTTAAGATCTTTGGATCCACGTTTCAAAATTTGTTTATATGAGTGCTTTTTTTATGAGTGCTCCTTATATGTGTTAATTTGTATAACATATATATGATATAGGGATATATGTATATATAGACATACAACACTAACAAAAGTGTGCACACATAATAATAGTAAAGGCCTTGTAGCTTTTTGCAGTTGAAATCTCCATTGCAATGTTTCAAAAACTCCACTGTTGGTCAAAGATAGAGCTGATCAGAAAAACATTAACCTAGGTCTGTAGGATCAAAATCATGAGCTCAAAAAAAGAATACAGAATCTAAGGAAAAAAATAAGAGTCCTAGAAAAAATGACTGGCCAGTAATTAGTAAATAGCATACAATTTACCTTTTTTCCTGCCTTAGGCCTCAGATCAGTCTCCTACTGAGCTTGCAGGCTTCTTTCATTTGCATTTCAACAAAAGTCCTTGCTGAGGTCTTAAAGGAGCAGGGTAAAACTGCTATTCTGAGCAGACACCTCAGGCCTAAGGCATTTTAACCATAATTTTGAGGTTCGGATGTTGAAAATTATGATACAATTTTAAGATGAAATTCACAAAATTTTATATCTTTACATCTTGTTTTGTCAACAGATACCATAATATGATTTACTATCCTTGTCCAAATTAATGCACTGGTACACACTGTGATATTTTCTCAGTCTACCCAATTCAAAATTGGTGAAAAATAAAACTGAATGTTTGGGAAGTTACTTGCCAACTTGGAAGTAGAGTGCTTTAGTTTTCCATCCTAAGCATTTAAGTTATCTGGCATGAATTATCTGAAATCATAAACTAAACAATTACCTTAACCCGACTTTTAACTGCAAGATTGAGCAATGCTACAAAAACCCATCCAGATACCAGATTGTTACAATAAAACACCATCATTTAGACACACATTGAACTAATATCATTCCCAAGAAACAATTTATAATATCAGCACATTATTGCACATGTCTTAAAGGGCCAGAAACAAAGACACAAGACAGACAGAAAGGAGCTCCAGACTATGACTGACAGACAGAAGCCTTAAAAACAGAGCTGATAAGAGAAAAATCTCCTACACCAGTGGCAGGATAGATGTCCTCACAAGGGGATCAGATGTTTTCACAGACGGCAACCTGAAATGTAATATCAAGGGTTTCCATGGTGACTTTACTGCATTTAGTGTCTCCTTTTTCTTTTTCTTTTTTTTAAGAAGACAGAGGTGGCATAATCCTTACAGTGCAGGGAACGAAGGAAGGAATTCCCTGAAGCAACAGGGCTTTGGTAGATCCTGGGAGTCCCTCAGTCCCTCCTTTTACTTATAGGATTAACTCCTCTGGTTTGGTTCCACCCCAATCTCGCTCCATCTCCTAACATTTCAGTAGTCAGCTCTCAAAAAGTTCCAGGGTCGGGGGGTTATCAAAATTTGTAACTTAAATTTCGGTTTCTGACCTTGAAGCGAATTAATACCTATTTAATAATGAGGACAGGGTTTGAGAAAAATAAAAAGGGAGGTTTACTGCTTTGCTAACAAAGCAGAGACACAGGGGACTCTGCCCAAAGGTTGTGACTCTCTTGAACTGGAGCAACAAGGGGTTTTAAAGGAGTTTCCATTGTTAACCTGGGAGATACTCTGTTCTTTGGTGGCCAGCAGGCATTGCCCTCTGCAGTGGGTGAGTTCCAGGCTGCCAGCTAGGGGCTTCTCTCATCCTGCTTAACAAAGGGGGGTAAACTTCAACACAGTTTTTTAGAACACAGTCCAAAGGGTGTAAGGCTTACTTGCTTTATTACCCATTTTTACGTCCAATATCTTTAAGTTTTTACCACAGAAATCACACAACAAAATGCACAAAAACAAACAAACAAGAAAACATATAGAACACAGAACAAAACACAAAGAAACAGAAACCTGGTGAAGATACAGAAAAACAGAGGAGCAATGAAATGTCTTGCTGAAGCTCCGGGGTAGGAGCTCCTGCGTGCCCGGCTGCACCTTTCTACCCTTTCAGAGAAATTCCATACAGAACAGAACAGAGGACAGAACAATTCTTGTTACTGTCCTGGACAGGAGTACATGTGAGCCTCCCCAGGCCACCTCTCTGTCATCAGAAGACATCTCCCTTAACCGGATATCAGATGTTATAAAGGCACCACCTACCTATGGAGGCCTCCTCCACCAGGTGCTTGCTAATAGTTTTAGTGCGATGGTTCACTGCAGTGCTCCCTGGACCAAATGCTCACTCCAAGGCTTTGGAACTTGGCTCTCCAGCCCTGAGCCCTGGAGGAAAGGCCAGCGTCAGAATTTCCAGCAGTCTGGTCTTATGATCTGGTAACGTCATCTCGCTGGGGAACTCCAAAATGTTAGACCAGGATGCAAGAAAATACCACTGACTCCAATTAAAATCAAATTAAGGCAAGCTTATTAGTTCAACCGGCTAGGCTGACTCTCCTTCTCAAAACGGCTGGAAAAAGACAGCATCCCCACCTTTCCTACACCCCAGCTTTATAGCCCAAAAAGTTACACAAAAAGGGAGTATCAGAAAACAGAACTTTGACAAGCATCACACTAATTGTAGTTTACATTTTTTATTTGCTGGCCCCAGCATCAGAAATTATGAGGACCATTAGAGCCTCAGAGAGGGTCGTTGTCTGGCCAGGGAAGGCCAATATTTATGAGGTTTCAGTAAGGTTTCAGAGAGGGCTGTGATCTGGTCAGTAAGACAGGCATGGGTGAGTTCAAGGCATGGGCAGGCATTCCAAGCAGGTTCAGAATTTGCAGTAATTTATAGTAAAGCAAAAATTATCTTTCCATGGCTTCGTGGCAAGATGGCTCCCAATATTAATGAAAGATCAGGTTGAGTGATCACCCCTGTCCCTTCCTTTTGGAAACTCCTCTACCACCTCCAAGGTTGTGAACTCCTGAGCATTTTCCATTCCAGATAAGTATTCACAGAATGTCTAACTCTTCTCCTCTAATTGTGTCTTACTTGGGGCAAAGGTAATGTCAAAGCATTGTTCTGGATGAGAGTGGGAAGATTATTGTATATCACATATTTGCATACACATTGGATTCATTTTCCAATTTTCCATTTGAAATACTGAATTCCTGGCACTAACCCATACCCTACTAGACTCTGACTAATAATCCTAATATGATGGTGAAACATAACCCAAGCAGAATAGAAATACAAGCCGTTCAGAGGAGGCATGGTGTGTAGTTGGAATTGCCTTTTGCATTATATAGTATAGGAGCTATAAATCTAGTCAATTTTTTGTTGAAATAATTCTACATGTGTTTTTAAAGTTAACAAAAATGGGAATCCTGTCTCCCTTTCTCTGTAGCACATGTATTTTTATATGCACATAGAGAATCCTACCTGGTATCACACGTACATACTTGTGAGGTGGCTGAATTGGCAGATACAAATTGTGAGAAGAGATCACTACTCCTAAACGCTGTTCAAACTGAAAATTCAACCTATGGGTGAGCTTCCTAGTTCAATAACATTATACATAAATCCATGTTCAGTAAAATGAATATTTTTGCATCTGTGGATTATATATATTTCATGATGAATTTCGATTGGCATATATATTGCTACTTTTTTTCTTTTTTTGGTTGTTCAAAACGTTACAAAGCTCTTGACATATCATATTTCATACATTAGATTCAAGTGGGTTATGAACTCCCATTTTTACCCCAAATAAAGATTGCAGAATCACATTGGTTACATATCCACATTTTTACATAATGCCCTATTAGTTAATGTTGTATTCTGCTACCTTTCCTATACTCTATGATCCCCCCTCTTTCCCCCTCCCATCTTCTCTCTCTACCCCATCTACTGTAATTAATTTCTCTCCTTGTTTATTTTCCCATTCCCTTCACAACCTGTTATGTGTAATTTTGTATAACAATGAGGGTCTCCCTTCATTACCATGCAATTTCCCTTTTCTCTCCCTTTCCCTCCCACCTCATGTCTCTGCTAATGTAAATCTTTTCTTCCTGCTCTTCCTCCCTGCTCTGTTCTTAGTTGCTCTCATTATATCCAAGAAGACACTTGGTATTTGTTTTTTAGGGATTGGCTAGTTTCACTAAGCATAATCTGCTCTATTACCATCCATTTCCCTGAAAATTCCATGATTTTGTCATATTTTAGTGCTGCGTAATACTCCATGGTGTATAAATGCCACATTTGTTATCCATTCATCTATTGAAGGGCATCTAGGTTGGGTCCACAGTGCAGCAATTGTGAATTGTACTGCTAAGAACATCGATGTGGCAGTATCCCAGAGTTACACTATTTTAAGGTCTTCAGGAAATAGTCCAAGAAGGGCAATAGCTGGGTCAAATTGTGGTTCCATTCCAAGCTTTCCCAGGAATCTCCATACTGCTTTTCAAATTGGCCGCACCAGTTTGCGGAACAGCTCTCCTCATAGGCCTCATTTGGTCCATCTTCTCTACATTAAGAAGAGAGAGGCTTACTCAGACACAACCCTTCATCCTGACCAGGTTGTTTGCTAGGTTGTTTTGGTCTTTCAGGTCTTTCATAGCTGCCTACATCTTCTCCAGGGATCAAATATGCATGGACCTTTGAGTTTCTCAGTAGGTGGCAGATCCCCTACATTGCTGTATTGCAAGACGAACCCTGTCCCTTCTCTTTTGAAAAGTTAGATTGAGGGAACAGTGTATGGTTAGGGTTAATAACATGTTCAATTTGGGTTCGGAATCATTCTGATTGATGAATAATGGTATTGGGAACCTGCGATATTTATAAAACTATAGAGGTGAAATATAAGTATAAAAACAGAAATCTAGGTAAGATTTGTAGCCCAGAAGGGAATGAGGCCCTTTATTGGGATACTTAGCTTTTAATTATGTTCTGCACGTTTGTCTCAGATAAATTGATAATCAATGGCATAGGACCTTGTACCTTGGAAGATTGATTGTAGAAGAGAACATCCACTCAAATTTGGATAGTCGGTAGGATTAGGAAGAGAGTCGGTAGGTTTAGGAAGAAGAGTGAGTATAAAATTTGGATCAAATGTTCTTTAGCAATACGGTTTCATTTACACAGTGAATGTAAATGTCAGCACATGCGAAGAGTCAGTCACAATGATGAACTGCAGAAAATATAGGAAAGAAGATATCAATAGAGACATTACAAAATCAGGCAATTGTAAAGTGAATGATAGGTTTACACATTTTCAACAGGATCGAGATTGAATACATAATTTTAGGAAGAAACAAATATGTAGTCACCAACAGAAATGACATTTGAAAGCATTATGCAAACTGGAAATGGATGTTTTTAGTAATCCATATTCAACTTCCATTTAGGATTTGGTGCAATCATAAGTGTGACCTTTGCATTTTGTGCCCAGAAAATTATTGTGATAAAATATATATGTAGATCATGTGACATGAGTATTTTTTCCACCATTTCTGTGAGCAATATTTTAAGACATATAAATTAGTATTGGGGGTACAAAGTGGTGTACCCTGTGTCTATGAATATAGAGATAATGCATGAATAGAACATACTGTAAATAAATAATATAACTGATTCCACTTTAAATAATGGATTGAATTGTTATCTGAAAATATATAAGAAATCATATATTGACATACAATCAATAATTCCAACCAGTTATATATCTAATTGTCATCTTAGGGTTATTGTTTATCATGAAGTGTGTGTGAGTTTTGCTTAAAAAGTGATTATGGAAGTCGAAAATAATGTGTTTGGAAAGAAGTCTCATGAAATTACCAGTCAAGAAATATGGAGGAATCCATGTGTTCTGAAGCAGGAAGTGATTGAAAGTGAAACAAATGCCTATAAATTTGCTAAATTGTCGATGAAATATATATCCTGTGATGTGCATAAACTGAGGAAATAGTATGTACCAGTGTTGAATAAAAATGAACGTCAAAGTACACATCATGTACCATTGGAATCTACTTGCATTGATGTTAAACTGGGTCAGTTACTGTAAAAATATTAGGATTCGCGTGCATCACTCACCGAAGTTAGTTTTCTTTTTTTTTTAATTTTTATTTATGCTTGTTCAAAACATTACATAGTTCTTGATACATCATATTTGTCACTTTGATTCAAGTGGGTTATGAACTCCCATTTTTACTCCGTTTACAGATTGCAGAATCACATCAGTTACACATGCATTGATTCACATATTGCCATACTAGTGTCTGTTGTATTCTGCTGCCTTACCTATCCTCTACTATCCCCCCTCCCCTCCCCTCTCCTCCCCTCTTCTCTCTCTACCCCCTCTACAGTAATAAATTTCTCCCCCTTGTATTATTTTTCCCTTTCTTCTTGTATGTAATTTTGTATAACCCTGAGGGTCTCCTTCCATTTCCATGCAATATCCCTTCTCTCTCCCTTTCCCTCCCACCTCTCATCCCTGTTTTAATGTTAATCTTCTTCTCATCCTCTTCATACCTATTCTGTTCTTAGTTAATCTCCTTATATCAAAGAAGACATTTGGCATTTGTTTTGAAGGGATTGGGTAGCTTCACTTAGCATAATCTGCTCTAGTGCCATCCATTTCCCTGCAAATTCTATGATTTTGTCATTTTTTAATGCAGAGTAATACTACATTCTGTATAAATGCCACATTTTTTAATCCATTCATCTATTGAAGGGCATATAGGTTGGTTCCACAGTCTTGCTTTTGTGAATTGTGCTGCTATGTACATCGATGTAGCAGTGTCCCTGCAGCATGCTCTTTTTAGGTCTTTAGGGAATTGACCGAGAAGGGGAATAGCTGGGTCAAATGGTGGTTTCATTCCCAGCTTTCCAAGAAATCTCCATACTGCTTTCCACATTAGATGCACCAATTTGCAGTCTCACCAGCAATGTACAAGTGTACCTGTTTCCCCACATTCTCACCAACACTTGTTGTTTGACTTCATAATGGCTGCCAATCTTACTGGAGTGAGATGGTATCTTAGGGTGGTTTTGATTCACCTTTCTCTGACTACTGGAGATGGTGAGCATTTTTTCATGTACTTGTTGATTATATGTCCTCCTCTGAGATGTCTGTTGAGGTCCTCGGCCCATTTGTTGATTGGGTTATTTGTTATCTTATTGTTTAATTTTTTGAGTTCTTTGTATACTCTGGATATTAGGGCTCTATCTGAAGTGTGAGGAGTAAAGATTTGTTCCCAGAATTTAGGCTCCCTATTTACCTCTCTTATTGTTTCTTTTGCTGAGAAAAAACTTTTTGCTTTGAGTAAGTCCCATGTGTTGATTCTAGTTATTAACTCTTGTTATTAACTCTTGTGCTATGGATGTCCTATTGAGGAATTTGAAGCCCGACCCCACAGTATGTAGATCGTAGCCAACTTTTTCTTCTATCAGACGCCATGTCTCTGTTTTGATATCAAGGCCCTTGATCCATTTTGAGTGAACTTTTGTGCATGCAAGAGAAAGGGATTCAGTTTCATTTTGTTACATATGGATTTCCAGTTTTTCCAGCACCATTTGTTGAAGATGCTATCCTTCCTCCATTGCATGCTTTTAGCTCCTTTATCAAATAGAAGATTGTTGTAGCATTGTGGATTAATCTCTGTGTCCTCCATTCTGTACCATTGGTCCACACGCCTGTTTTGGTACCAGTACCATGCTGTCATTGTTACTATTGCTCTGAAATTTAGTTTGAAATCTGGTATCGCTATACCGCCTGATTCACACATCCTGGTTAGAATTGCTTTTGCTATTCTGGATCTTTTATTATTCCATATGAATTTCATGATTGCTTTCTCTATTTCTACAAGAAATGCCGTTAGGATTTTGATTGGCATTACATTAAACCTATAGAGAACTTTTAGGAATATCACCATTTTGATGATATTAGTTCTCCCTATCCATGAACAGTGTATATTTTTCCATCTTCTAAGATCTTATTCTACTTCTCTTTTTAGGGTTCTGTAGTTTGCATTGTATAAATCTTTCACCTCTTTTGTTAGGTTGATTCCCAAGGATTTTAGTTTTATTTTTTGAGGATATTGTGAATGGAGTGTTTTTTTTTTCTCATTTCCGTTTCAGAAGTTTTGTCACTGATATACAGAAATGCCTTTGACTTATGAATGTTGATTTTATATCCTGCCACATTGCTGAAATAATTTCTAACTTCTAGTAGTTTTTTTTGTAGACCCTTTTGGGTCTTCTATATATTGAATCATATCAGCTGCAAGTAGTGATAATTTAAGTTATTCTTTTCCTATTTTCATGCCTTTTATTTCTTTCATCTGTCTAATTGCTCTGGCCAGTGTTTCGAGAACTATATTGAATAGAAGTGGTGGTAGAGGACATCTCTGTCTTGTTCCAGATTTTAGAGGGAATGCTTCAATTTTTCTTCATTCAGAATAATGCTAGCCTGAGGCTTAACATAGATAGCTTTTACAATGTCGAGGTAAATTCCTGTTATCTCTAGTTTTTCAAATGTTTTGAACATAAAGGGATGCTAAGGGTCTATCCTTCTTATTTATTTTTTGCAGAACCAAGCTTTAGTTTTGTAATTTTTTCAATAGTTTCTTTTGTTTCAATTTTGTTGTTTTCCGCTCTGATTTTAGTTATTTCTTGCCTTCTGCTACATTTGCTGTTGTTTTGCTCTTCCTTTTCTAGGGCTTTGAGATGAAGTGTGAGCTCATTTATTTGTTGTTCTTTCCTATTTTTGAGGAATGACGTCAAGGTGGTGAATTTCCCTCTTAAAACACCTTTCATTGTGTCCCATAGACTCCGATATGTTGTTTCTGTATTTTCATTTATCTTGAAGAATTTTTTGATTTTCTCATTTATGTCTTCTGTAACACATTAATCATTCAGTAACATGTTGTTCATTTTCAATGTGATGTAGGATTTTTCCTTCCTTCTTTTTCATTGGTTTCCAGATTCATTCCATTATAATCCAATAAAATTCATGGTATTAAGTCCACCCTTTATATTTACTGAAGGTTGCTCTATGGCATAATATATGGTCTATTTTTTAGAAGGATCCATGTGCTGCTAAAAAATATTATATCCACTTGATGATGGTTGATATATTCTATATATGTCAGTTAAGTCTATGTTATTGATTGTGATATTGAGTTCTATAGTTTCTTTATTCAACTTTTATTTGGAGGATCTGTCCAATGGTGAGAGAGGTGTGTTGAAGTCACCCATAATTATTGTGTTGTGGGCTATTTGATTCTTGAACTTGAGGAGAATTTGTTTTATGAACGTCACAGCACCATTTAATGGTGCGTAAATACTGATAATTTTTATGTCTTGTTGGTGAATGGTTCCTTTTAACAGTATATAATTTCCTTCATTATCCCTTTTGATTAAATTAGTCTTGAAGTCGATTTAATTCGATTTGAGGATGGCCACCACTCCTTGCTTATGAGGACCGTGTGCATGGTATATTTTTTCCCAACCTTTCACCTTCAGCCTGTGTATGTCTTTTCCATTCAGATATGTCTCCTGGAGGCAACATATTGTTGGATTTGTTTTTTGAATCCAAGTTACAAGCCTATGTTGCTTTATTGGAGAGATTAAGCCATTAATGTTTAGTGTAACTATTGATATATGGTTTCTACTGCCAGCCATGTTTGAATATTTATCGCTTTTTAAAATTTACTTTGTTTCTCCATGATTAGCTTTTCCCCCGCCCTCTGTCATTACTGAGGCACTTCCCACTGATGGTTTTGGTTGTTGTTTTTCATTTCTTTCTCGTGTAGTGTTTTGCTCAAGACACTTTGCAATGGTGGTTTTCTGGCTGCAAATTCTTTTACCTTTGTTTATCATGAAAGATTTTTATTTCGTTGTCGTACCTGAAGCTGAATTTTGCTGGATGCAGAATTCTTGTTTGGCATCCATTGTCTTTCAATGTTTGAAATACGTTGTTCCAGGATCCTCTCACTTTCAGTGTCTGTGATGAAAAATAGGTTGCTAACCTTATTGGTTTACCCCTGAATGTAATCTTCCTCCTTTCTCTTGAAGCTTTTAAAGTTTTCTCTTTGTTCTGTATATTGGATAGCTTCATAACAATGTGTCTTGGCGTTGGTCTACTGTGATTTTGTGTGCTCTGTGTCCTGTAAGCATCTTCAATTTGTATATCCATTTCCTTTTTTATTTCTGGAAAATTTTCATTCCCATAGTTTGAATCTCTGTACCTTCCTCTATCCAGATGACTCATAAGTTTGTTTTTTTTATGTTATACCATATCTCTTGGATGTTTTTCTCGTGATTTTTTACCAGCCTTTCTGTGTTGGCTAGACTCTTTTCAAGATGATATATTTTGTCTTCATTATGTGACATTCTGTCTTCTACTTGCTCCACACGGTTAGTGATACTCTCAATTGAGTTTTTAATTTGGTTTATCGTTTCCTTCATTTCTAGAAATATTCTTTAAATATTTATAATCTCTATCTCCTGATAAAGAAGATTAACTTCTTCTTTTATCTGTTTATGTAATTCATTTTCAATGTGTTCTTTCACTGTATTTATTTGCTCTCTCGTATCCTCTTTAAGGTTCCATTTCATCTGTCTAAGGTATTCCTTGAGTTCTTTATATGACCATTTTTCTGATAATTCTAGGTCCTCCTGAATATTTAGGTTATCCTTCATTGTTTGTACTCCTTTTCTTTCTTGCTTTTTGATGCTGCTCATGTTACTTCTTGTTCTGTTTGAGTGCTGAGTTACTTCGTATTCTTATAAATTTATTTGAAGCTTGGGAGGAAAGATATTAGAAGGGATGGGAAGAAGTCACTAAAGAGAATGAGAATAGGCAGGTAGAATTCAAGGATGGGGGAATAAGAAAATTGAAAAGAAATGAAAAGACAAAAGAAAAAATTAGAAAATAAAGAAAGAAATAATTTTTTTTAAAATAATAATGATAATTAAAAAATGAAAATTAAAATTTAAAATAATAATAATAGTAAATATAAAAAATTAAAAACATTAAAATAAGTTAAAGAACAACACAAAAAATTTAAATGAAAGAAAAAAAATAAAAATAAAATAATAATAATAATAATAATACATGCAGTCATAGAGTTCAATTAACTTCTCTTCCAGTAGGTGGAGCTGTGCTCACTGGGCCAAGCTTCTCCTCTCAATAGGTGGGAACCAATCACTGTGCAGCAGCTCTTCCTCCCAGACTGGGCGGGTCTCTAATCCTGAGTGCCTAGGACCTTCTCTAGTGTTTCCTCAAGCCAGGCTCCGCTCAACTGTGACGCTCACCACAATACTTGCTACACGTCAGGTCTCTGCTCCTGGTAGCCCTGTTTTCATCAACGCTTGGCACTCTCTCCCTGTTTGCCTCCCTCAGACACTAAGTTTATAGAGCTTGGGGCTGGGAACCCCCAGCGAATTTGCTTGCTCTCTGGTATCCATGCCCACATTAGCTGGTGTAAGAGACCTCAGTTGTCAGCACTAGTAGGAGCGGTAGCCAGGAATTCCACGCCACAAGTCCCACAGCACACATGATTCAATCGGTCTGGCCATCTTTCTCACGGGAGACCTGGGAGGGCCCCTTAAGGGAGAGCTGGGAGGGGCCCTTAATGTTTCCCCGCTGTGTGGAGAGAGATGCATAGGGAATTACACACCTGTCGTACTGGTTTCAATGAAGTTATCTCCTCTGCCCATGACATCAGTTCTCTTCCACGGTGGTATCCCATGCAAATGGTGACCATTCGTTCCTTTTGCCAGGTGACCAATGCAATGGATGGGTCCTGACTGTGTCTCCAAAGCCCCATTTCAATCCAGTGGCCTTTTACCTCTGTAAATTCAGAAGGGCCGACCAGTTATTTCAGAGGGAACGTTAGTTCTGAGTCACAAGAAGCAGGCAAATCTGAGCTTCTATGCAGCCGATCCGGGCTCTGTGTGTTTTCTCAGGGGCCCAGACTGTTCGCACCAGATCCACGTCAGGTCAGCATTGCCTAGTGATTCTGAACAAACAGCATTTAGACAGTTTACGACTCCCTATGCCTGTGCAGCTAATGAGGTCAGATACTTGATTTCTCCATGTCCGCCACCATGTTGGATCTCTTATATTGCTACTTTTTAATGTCTGTGCGTGTGCGTGTGTGTGTGTGTGTGTGTATATATATATATATATATATATATATATATATATATATATATATATATATATGATTTCTTATATATTTTTAGATATCAATTCAATTCATTATTTGAAATGGAACCAGTTATATTATTTATTCACAGGATGGTCTATTCATGCATTATCTCTATATTCATAGACACAGGGTACACCTCTGTGTACCCCTAACACTAATGTATATGTCTTCAAAATATTGCTCCCAGAAATGGTGGAAGAAATACTCATGTCACCTGATCCACATATATATTTTATCACAGTAAAATTCTGAACAAAAAATGTAAAGGTCACACTTATGATTGTACCGAAGCCTAAAAGAAAAGTGAAAATGTTTAACTAAAAACATCCATGTGAAGGTTGCCTAATGCTCTCAAATGTCAATCCTATTGGTGACAACATATTTGTTTCTTCCAATGATTATATATACAAATTAAACCCTGTTGAAAATGTCTAATCCTATAACTCACTTTATACTTTGCCTGATTTCATAATGTCTCTATTGATAACTGCTTTCCTCCTTATTTTCCCCAGTTCATCATTGTGACTGACTCTTCATATGTGCTGACATTTTCATTCATTCTCTAACCGAAACCCTATTGCTAAAGAACTTTTGGTCCAAATACTATACTCACTCTTCTTCCTAAACCTACCGACTATCTTCCTAATCCTACCGACTATCCATTTTTTACTGGATGTTCTCTTCTACATTAAATCTACCAAGGTACAAGGTCCTGTGCTTCAAATCATACCTAGATTTCTGTTTCCATACTTATATTTCACCTCTATGTTCTTTTAATTATCGCAAGTTCCCAATACCATTATTCATCGCACAGAATGATTCCTAACCCAAATTGAACCTGTTATTAACCCTAAACATACACTGTTCCCTCAATCTCATTTTACAGAAGAGCAGCGACAGAGTTGTTCTTAAAATACAGGGAATTAGGGGACCTTCCACCTGCTGAAAACCTCAAAGGTCCATGCAGAAATGATACCTGGAGAAGTTGTAGGGAGGTATGAAAGACCTGAGAGAGCAAAAGTCCTATTCCATGGCAAACAACCTGGTCAGGATAAAGGGATGTGTCTGAATCAGCCTCTCTCTACTTATGTTAGAGAAGATGGACTAAACCAGACCTGTGTGGAGAGCTGTTCCCAGGTGCCTATGGTTGATATACCATTCTAACTTGTGCAAGTGTTCCAGGAATTAGGAGCAGCCTCCATCTCATGGGACCCTTGGAAGCAAGTGTTAGGACAAACTGGTTGCCAAGGCAGTGACCTCATTCATTCAATTCCAAAGAAAGTGACATACCTCATTTCCTTGGTGATGGAACTCTATGATCTTTGTATCCTAGTGGCCAGGCACCCAGACGCTATCCCATTCCCAGTCACAGTGGTCTCACTTGTTTGGATTTACCAAGGACAGAGTCAGTATTTCTTGGTACCTACTAATGTGAGGATGGCCAAATGCCAGGAGAGCACTGAAGAGGTACCTTTTCTGAGAAAGCCAGTAGTGGCTCACCACTATTTCCTGACAACTTCACAGAGTTAGCCAAGGAAACCAGACCTGAGAGAGGACAGACTATTTCGAAGGAATATAGTATGGCCGAGCAGTTAGAGGACACTCCAGATAGTCACAGATCTACATGGGGGAAGGAGGTGCCATTATGGGAGTGGGTGTGGGTTTGTGGTTTTGCCTCATGTTCTAACAAAAGGTAGGAATGGCGGTTTGTTTGGATTGAAGTGGACTGTTTCGAGTAAGTCATTTGACAAGGTGAGTGTTTCTATGTTTGTGTATCCGACTATGTCCATTGTTGTAGACATTAGAAAAGAGAATGCATTAATGGATGTGTCCTGTCTAGTATAAATCTTACCATAATTCATCCTGCTCAATTTATGAATGGACTGCACCTTGTCTTATCGATGGGCAACACCTGCTATCATCCTAAGTTCCTGTTTTCTTCCTGAATTCTGGCCAGTCTCCAGAATAGGCTCAGGGATTTGTGTGCAAGATATGTACCACCTCCAAGCTCTGTGACATGGCCATATACTGGATAGCTGAAGAGAATGGAGATCATCTCAGAAAACTCAGATATCAGTGTGACCAGGAAAGTCTCAGTGGAGAAACCCTGCTTTGGGCCTTTTGCTTACCTTATGTTCTGTTGCCCTGAATGTCAGGAAGGTCTTTGCCTCAGGCCACCCCTTTGTGAAGCCTGAAGAAAACAGTTTTAAATTTGAAATGAATAGGCATCACCTGTGGCTCTTTGCTTAATTGCTTTGGAAAGGGATGTGTCTGAATTAGCCTCTTGGCCTTGTATGTGGCTGTGATTTTTATTCTCAGCACATGATGGATCCAAAGAATGATCGCATGTGCGCATCCAAAACCAAAATGGCCAAAAGATCAGTCATTGTGGATGAAGTCTCTCGCCTTCTTCTGTTAGGTTCCTGACATCCATCAAGTGAGAATACTGATCCTTTGGGTCAAATGAGTTCTTGAAATCTCTGCCGAGGTGCTTGGCTTTTCTCATGACTCTATTTCACATAAATATTCCATACCTGAAAGTCAGTAGGCCTCAAATTGGAGAAACAGAGCAGCATGAACGGCAGGCTTAGTTGACCACTCCTGGTTCATATTAAGAGTGTCCAGGCCACCCTGATTTTAGGCAAATGAGGGGCAAGTGAGATTATTTTGGACACTACCAATGGCTGCACCCCTCATGGAAACCTCCAGCCAGAGGTCATGATGAGTGAATATATGGAAGAAGATGAGGGCCATGTGGGAGTGTTTTGGTTTTAATTGTGGTCATTTGTGTGGCGGTTGGAAGAAATGTCTGGGTCCACCTGGGCTTGAACTCTGGTGTGATTCCCCATAGAGACTTAGTTCTGGAACTCACCTCAGAGAAGTATTGCCATGAATTGTTTTGGGATTTTAGGAGGCCACGCATGAGAGTTGCCCTTGGAAACTGAGATCTGGCTTTCCACAGAGCACTGGGAATCTCAGCCAGCATATCACATGATATAATTGTGAAAAACTTGCAGCCATAGTTGAGAGTCAAAACACACATGGACCTCACATTTTACACCTCAATGTGCCTGGCTTCATGTGACCTTTTCCCCACTCTTTGGGAAGCCTTGCCTGTGAGAGTTCTCCAGAGTTTTCATTTAAATTAGCTTCCTCAACATTTAGTGGTTCCTGAATGAATTGAAACCCAGAGTTTCTCCAACTTCATCCTTGAAAAATGGCTTGATAAATACCATGAATTTTTGGAAGTTCCCACAACCAGGTGGCACTGGAGAACATTTGGATGTCCTGTTGCTGATCATGAGTATACCAGACAATGCCTTGATTGACTGGGTTTCATGAAAATGGTGTAGAACAGCGATGCCAGTAAGTTGGAGCCTGCTGAGTAGTGGGCCTAGAGCAGTGGTGGGCAGGTGTGTGATGAAAAATCAGTGGTAGGGCCATGAGGATCTACCATTGGTTTCCAAATGGCTTGTGACTGACATGGTGCAGCCAGCAGTCCCTTATATGTAAATGCATCTTGTTATATGGTGAGGTTTCAGGTCAATGTTCTGAATCAGGTTGATATGGACGAGGGGGCAATGGGGCAAGCTAGGAGGGATAGAAGCCTGGTTGGTGCATTCTCCTGCAGACCCTGACCCAACACACGTGACAGAACTCCCTCCAGCAATATGTCCCAGTTGAGCTCCTGGTATTTCGTGAAGCAAATACCAAACTCCCAGTGCTGGCGGAAAAACACCACAAAAAGTGTAGGAGGACCAAATGGCTTCGCAGTCAACACGGAGGGACACTTAGTCCTCAGTGGTCACAGTTTACCTACAAAGAGAGGATTCAGCATTGCTGCCTCATCTTCATTGGAAAATAAGAAACCAGGTCCTTCAGGTCACATAGATGCAGAACCAGCTTTGATGGTCTCACTACTAAAGTAGCCAAATCTCCTGACAACAACATATATTTCAAGTGCCCAAAATCAGAGGCAGTTTCTCAAAAAGTTTTTAGGCTCTCAGAGCTCCCTGTTTGTGTTGTGTTTACCCTGTCCCTTACTTTTGGAAACTCCTCTACCACCTCCATGGTTATGAACTCTTGAGCATTTTCCATTCCAGATATGTATTCACTGATTTTCTAACTCTTCTCCTCTAATTATGTTTTACCTGGGGTGAAGGTAATGTCAAGGCATTTTTCTGGATGAGAGTGAGAGGATATCAGACCTTCACAGATATTTGTGAAGCACATATTTGCTTACACATTGAATTCATTTTCCAATTTTCCTTTTGAAATACTGAATCCCTGACACTAACCCATACCTACTAGAATCAGACAACTCATCCTAATATAATGGAGAAAAATAACCCAAACAGAATAGAAATTCAAGCAGTTCAGAGGAGGCATCTTGTATAGTTGGACTTGCCTTTTGCATTATATAAGGTAGGAGTTATAAATCTAGTCAATTTTTATTTGAAATAGTTCTCCATGTGTTTTTAAAGATAACAAATGTGTGAAATCCTGTTTCCCTTTCTCTGTAGCCAATTCACACATGTATATTTATATGCACATATAGAATCCTACCAGGAATCCCACGTACATTTTTGTGAGGTTTCTCACTTCGCAGATTCAAATTGTGAGAAGAGATCACTCCTCTTAAACGCTGTTAGAACTGAAGATTCAAACTATAGGGGAGCTTTCTAGTAGAACAACATTATACATATACTCATGTTCAGTAAAATAATTATTTTTGCATCTGTGGATGATATATATTTCCTGATGAATTTTGATTTTCATATATATTGCTGCTTTTTAATGTCTGTGTGTAGTTTGTATGTGTGTGTGTGTGTGTATATATATATATATATATATATATATATACACACACACACACACTATTCAGATTTTTCAATATATAAAATATATGTGTCTTATATACACTTTCTAAATTCATTCATGTTCATGTATATGGATTTATAATCAACTTTTCACAAGATTATTTTCCGAAATATTCATCCACCTGAAATACATATTTGTTTCCTAGTACTGAAAACAAACTTCAGTGAATGGTGCCTACAAATTCTAATAATTTTACAGTAACTGACCCAGTTTACCACCAATGCAAGTAGATTCCTATGGGACATGATATGTAATTTGAGGTTCATTTGTATTCAACACTGGTACATTATTATTTCTTCAGTTTTTGCACATCATACGATATATATTTCATCCACAAGTTCACAAATTTACAGGCATTTGTTTCAACTTTAATCAATTCCTGTTTCAGAACACAAGTATTATCAGGGTTTCTGAACTCGTCTTTTCATGACGCTTCTTTCCAAACAAGTTATTTTCGATTTCCATAATCACTGATGAAGTAAAACTCACACCCTTCGTGATAAACCAAAACACTAATATTACCATTATATGTATACCATTTTGGAAAGAATGATTGTATATCAATATAACATTTCCTGTAATTTTTCAGATATCAGTTCAATCCATTATTTATAGTTGGAACAAGTTATATTATTTATTCACAGTATGTTCTATTCATGCTTTATCTTTATATTCATAGACACAGTGTACACCTCTTTGGACCCCCAATACTAATTTTACGTCTTCAATATATTGCTACCAGAAATGGTGGAAGAAATACTTATGTCACCTGATCTACATATACATTTTATCACAATAATATTCTGAAAAAAAATGTAAAGGTCACACTTATGACTGTACCAAAGCCTAAAAGGAAAGTGAACATGGATTAATAGAAACATCCATGTCCATGCTGCCTAATGCTCTCAAATGTCAATCCTATTGGTGACAACATATTTGTTTCTTCCTAAGATTATATATTCAAACTCAACCCTGTTGAAAATGTCTAATCCTATCACTCACTTTATATTTTGCCTGATGCAATAATGTCTCTATTGATATCTGCATTTCTACATATTTTCCCAGTTTATCATAGTGACTGACTCTTCATATGTGCCGACATTTACATTCACTCTCTAACCGAAACCATATTGCTAAAGAACTTTTGGTCTAAATCCTATAATCGCTCTTCTTCCTAAACCTACCGACAATCTTTCTAAACCTACTGACTATCCCTTTTTACTGGATGTTCTCTTCTACGTTCAATCATCCAAGGTACAAGGTCCTATGCCATTGTATATTGAATTATCTGAGACATCTTTAGAGAACATAAATCAAGCTAAGTATCCCAATCAAGGGCCCAATGCCCTTCTGGGTTTCAAATTATACCTAGATTTTTATTTTCATACTTATATTTCACCTCTACATTCTTGTAAATCTCACAGGTTGCCAATACCATTATTCATCGCACAGAATGATTCCTAACCCAAATTGAACCTGTTATTAACCCTAAACATACACTGTTCCCTCAATCTCATTTTACAGAAGAACAGGGACGGAGTTGTTCTTACAATACAGGAAAGTAGGGGACCTTCCACCTGCTGAAAACCTCAAAGGTCCATACAGAAATGATACCCGGAAAAGTTATAGGCAGCTATGAAGGACCTGAGAGAGCAAAAGTCATCTTCCATGGCAAACAACCTGGTCAGGATGAAGGGATGTGTCTTAATCAGCCTCTCTCTTCTTATTGTAGAGAAGATGGACCAAATCAGGCCTGTGTGGAAAGCTGTTCATGGGTGCCTATGGTTGATATACCATTCTAACTTGTGAAAGTGTCACAGGAAGTAGGGGCAGCCTCCATCTCATGGGACCCTTGGAAGCAACTGTTAGGAAAAAGGGGTGCCAAGGCAGTGGCCTCATTCAGTTCCAAAGAAAGTGACATATCTAATTTCCTTGGTGATGGAACTCTCTGAACTTGCTATCCAAGAACCAAGACACCGAGAGGCAATCCCAGTCCAAGTCCCTGTGGGCTCACTTGATTGGATTTCCCAAGGACAGAGTCAGTCTTTCTCGGTACCTAATGATATGAGTATAGCCAAATACCAGGAGAGCACTGAAGAGGTACTTTTCCTGAGAAAGCAGGTAGTGGCTCGCCACTTTTTCCTGACAACTTTACAGAGTTGGTCAAGGAAAGCAGATCTGATAGAGGACACGCCATTTCGGGGGAACATAATATGGCCCACCAGTCAGAGTTAACTCCGGAGAGTCACAGAACTACTTGAGGGAAGGAGGTGCCTTTGTGAGTGTGGGTTTGTTGTTTTGTCTCATATTCTGAGAATAGGTAGGGAAGGCGGTTTGTTTGATTTGGAGTGAACTGTTTCTAGTAAGTCGTTTGACAAAATGAGTGTTTCTATGTCTGTGTATCCCACTGTGTCCGTGGTTGTAGACATGAGAAAAGAGAATGCAACAATGGATGTGTCCTGTCTAGTAGAAAGCTTCCCATTATGCATCCTGCCTAATTTATGAATGGAGTGCGGCTTGCCTTATGGATGAGCAATACCTATTACCTTCCTAAGTCCCTGTTCTCTTATGAATTCTGGCCACTCTCCAGAATAGGCTCATGGTTTTGTGTCCAAGATATGCAACAACTCCAAGGTCTGTGACATGGCCATGTACAGGATAGCTGAAGGGAATGGCCAGCATCTCAGAAAACTCAGATATCAGTGTGACCAGGAAAGTCTCAGTGGATATACCCTGCTTTTGGCCTTTTGCTTACCTATTGTTCTGTTGCCCTGAATATCAGGAAGGTCTTTGCCTCAGGCCACCCCTTTGTGAAGCCTGAAGGAAACAGTTTTCAAATGGAAATGAATGGGCATCACTTGTGGCTCTTTCTTAGTTGCTTTGGAAAGGGATGTGTCTTAATTAGACTCTTGGCCTTGTATGTGGCTGTGACTTTGATTCTCAGCAGCTGATGGATCTAAAAATGATCCCATGTGTGCATCCAAAACCATAATTGCCAAAAGATCAGTCATTGTGGATGAAGTCTCTCGTCTTCCTCTGTTAGGTTCCTGACCTCCATCAAGTGAGAATAGGTATTCCTTGGGTCAAATGAGTTCTTCAAATCACTGCAGAGGTGCTTAGGTTTTCGTATGACTCCAAATCACATAAAGAATCTATACTTGAAAGTCAGTAGGCCTCAAATTGGAGAAACAGAGCAGTATTAACGGGAGGCTTATTTGATCACTCCTGGTTCACAGAAAGGGTGTCCAGGCCAACATGACTTTAGGCAAATGAGGGGCAAGGGAGTTTATTTGGACACTGTCTTTGGGTGAGCCCTTCATGGAAACCTCCAGACAGAGGTTACGATGAGTGACTATATGGAAGAAGATGAGGACCATGTTTGAGTGTTTTGTTTTTAATTGTGGTCATTTGTGTGGTGGTTGTAAGAAATATCTTGGTCCACCTGGGCTTGAACTCTGTTGGGATTTCCCTTAAAGACTGCGTTCTGGAACTGAACTCAGAGAAGTATTGCAATGAATAGAAATACAAGCAGTTTAGAGGAGGCATGGTGTATATTTGGACTTGCCTGTTGCATGATACAGAGTAGGAGTTAAATCTAGTCAATTTTTTGTTGAAATAGTTCTCCATGTGTTTTTAAAGTTAAAAAATTGTGAATTCCTGTCTCCCTTTCTCTGTAGCCTATTCAGCACATATATTTTTATATGGATATATAGAATCATACCTGGTACCACACATACCTTGTGAGGTGGATGAGTTGGCAGATACAAATTGTGAAAAGAGATCACTCCTAATTAACCGTGTTGGAACTGAATATTCAACCAATGGGTGAGCTTGCTAGTTGAACAACATTATACATAAATCCATGTTCAGTAAAATGAATATTTTTGGATCTTTTTATGATATATATTTTATGAAAATTTTGATTGACATATATTTTGCTATTTTTTTTTCTGTGTGTGTGTGTGTGTGTGTGTGTTTTGTGTCATTCGCCTGTTCTGTAAAACAACTTCAGAGAGAGAGGTTAAAAATTCATGCAAAGCTCTGATGGAGGTATCTAATATCTTAGTTTTGGTCTATTGCTTCTTCTAATTGGGTCATTTGTTGTGTCCCATGGACGAGGGCAGTGGTTCCTGTGCCCACCCCTGAAGCAACTCCTATTCCGAATAGGATGGCTAAAGTGAGGGATATATGTCCCCAGTGGAAACGGGTTGTATGCCCCTCTATTTCATTTTCAAATGAACCTGCATCATGACAGAGCACTCTGGGAAACATCTGCACCATTACACAATTAATCACATCTGTTGACAATTTCTTTAAAACATAAACAATGTTTAATTATATACAATTATGCTGTTGTAGGGACGGACAAGGCAAGGTACCTAAGATAGCAACGAAGACAGGGAAACCGTCCTATTTGGTTGCAACCAGATTCAGAGGGCATTGCTTCTGTTGTAATCAATTATTCTCCTGAAACTCAAGTTTAGGTAGTTTCAGAATTTTGTACCCAACATGTAAGTGAAGGGGTTCAGAAGTTCACAGTCTTCAGAAGTTCAAAAAAGCCGTTGTTGTTTCTGTTTTTTACCTCAGTTCTGGGCAAGTTAACTTTTCAAGGACACCTGGGAGGGAAAGAGCTTTTTCCTACCTTTCTTATTTTTCGCCCCTGACAGCTGTTACCATGGAGCCCTGATGGTAACTTCTTTATCTTAGAAATATAGCCATCTCTGTAAAGCCCCAGCTCATGGCCAGAGGCCTTGTTCATTATTTTGTGGAAAACAAGTAATGGGGTGTCTAGCATAGAGGTGCTTATTTTTTTAGCCAGTGGCCAAGTAGAACAAGGCAACACTAAAAGAGGAAGTTTATCTACATTGAACTCTTTTATAGGGACTCTTTTGCTGAAAGTCCTAAAGTCAGCCATGGTGAAGACTTCTGTAGAAAGTCAGTTAAGAATTTTCTGTAGGCCTGGTACAGAAGGGGAAGACAGGGAAGGTGGGGCTGACAGCAGCTCCGAGGATCTGAGAATAAGGAAGGAGAGATGTAAAAGAATAATGGGAAAGGGGTTTGGGATTTTCCTAGCAACAAAAACTTGAGCTGTAGAACAGGTAGAGCAGAGGGGAAGACAAGAGTGAGTATCCCAAAATGCATGTGAGGGACTTTAAATTTTTAGTAAACTGTTTTCAGTGATGACAAAGCAACTTTAAAGGCCATTTTCATTACATCTTTGATAGGAGTCTGAGGGCTCTCCTCAGCTAGTTTCAGCTTTGTGTTAGCTGGTAAGAGGACCTGGTGGGACCCGGGGCGGGCACGGACAGGAGAAGAGAGGAGTGAGTCGGTGGATGGGAACCTGAGTACCTGCTACTTCAGCAAGATGGCGATGGTCTGAGAACCAGCAGAGATTTGGGTTTTTGATCTAATAATTGGAGGGGAGAAATCAGGTTGCTGAGGTGAGAGTGACAGCAGAGACTCTGGAGCACAAGGCTGAAGGTGAGGATTGATTGGATAAGCATAGTTCAGGATATGAGTGAAGGATGGAAAAGGCATGCCCATAGGGGAATCTCCTTTCACCCTTTTGAGCACTTGCAGAAGTTAAAAAGGTCACACAGGGCTGGGGATGTGGCTCATTTGTAGCACGCTCGCTTGGCATGCGTGCGGCCCGGGTTCGATCCTCAGCACCACATACAAACAAAGATGTCGTGTCCAGCAAAAAACTAAAAAATAAATATTAAAAATTCTCTCTGTCTCTCTCTCTCTCACCTCTCTCTTTAAAAAAAATGGTCACGCAGAATTTGAGGATCAAGAGACCCCTCTGGGGGCCATCGGTTTTGGTTATCTAATTGGTAATATGGCCAATGCTGTGTACTGAATTTGATCAGGAGTTTGTGTTCCATCAGGCAGCCCCTGTATGCTCACATCCCCATGACGTACAGCAAAAGTCTGCCAGGCATTCTGGGATTACTAAAAAGGAGTGATGGATTTTTCCTTTCCCCAGGTCCATGATCCTCTTAGTTATACAAGTCCGATATTTACTGCCATTAGCCCCTTGAACTAGAGACCTTTTATTTGATAGAGGGCCCAATGGGGCCTTAAGGGCTGAGTTTATTGCCCCTGTATCCACTTCAAAGTTTACTGGTGTCTCCTCCACTTCAAAAGATACGCTGGGCTCAGGGAGGGGATCTGAGCCCCAACTTTCGTAGTCATGCTGAAGAGTCAGAAAGGCTGGCTGGCGTGGCTGCCTCTTTCTAGGGAACTCTTGAACCCAGTGTCCTCTTTCTTTACAGTAGGCACATTGATCTGAGGTCAGGGGTGGCCTCTGGCGTGGGCCCAGGTATCCCTTCCTGTCTCCCTGTTTCTTAATTTCTGGCCTTTTTGTTATTGTGACCGGGACCTTAGTCAACTCCTTAGTCTGTCTTTTGTTTCTTTTATCCTCCTTTTGCTCCCTTCTCTTCCTCAGTTTCTCTCTTATAGTATACTTTCTCGGCTTCTCTGACTAAATCTCTCAAAGTCATATCTTGTAATCCATCTAAGCATTGTAACTTTCTTTAAATATCCAAGGCAGAATGCCCAATAAAGGCCATTGTGACAGATGATTTTTGATCCTCTGCATGAGGATCGAAAGGAGTATATCTCCTATATGCCTCCGTAATTCTCTCTAGAAACATAGAGGAAGATTCATCAGGCCCGCAGGCGTGGTACCCACGTCACCCCAAATGGAGTAGGGAAAGAGCAGTGCCACTGCCTGCTCCCGGATCAGGCCCAGCCACCAGCTGGTGTGGTAGTCACGTCACCCAAATTGTAGTAGGGGCCAAGCAGGCTGCCCCCCGCGCCCGCCACAAAAGCAGACCTGTGACTGACCTTCGGAACAGTCCCAGAGGCCTGCCACCATGGTAGACATGACACCCCAATTGGAGTAGTGGCAGAGCAGAGCTTTCTCCCGCGCCCAGTACAAGCACAACGGCCCACCGGCGTGGTAGTCACGTCAACCCAATTGGAGTAGGGGCAGAGCAGAGTCTTTGCCCGCACCCGGAACAGGCCCAGCGATCTGCCAGCATGGTAGTCACGACACCCCAATTGCAGTAGGGCCAAAGCAGAGCCACCACCCGCTCCCGCAAGGTAGGCAGACCTGCAACTGACTGGCGGAACAGGACTAGCGGCCTGCAAGCACAGCAGACACATCAACCCATTTGGTTCTTTGAAAAAATAAAAAAAATCTACAGACCCTTAGCCATGCTAACGAAGACAAAAAGAGAGAGAACTCAAATTACTAGCATACAGGATGAAAAAGACAATATCATAACAGATATTTCAGATATACAGAAGATAATCCGAAATTATTTTGAATCTTTGTACTCTAATAAAATAGAAGACAGTGAAGGCATCGATAAATTTCTTAAGTCATATGATCTGCCCAGATTGAGTCAGGAGGATATAGACAACCTAAACAGACCAATATCAATTGAGGAAATAGAAAAAACCATCAAAACACTACCAAGTAAGAAAAGCCCAGGACCTGATGGGTATACAGCAGAGTTTTACAAAACCTTTAAAGGGGAACTAATACCAATACTTTTCAAGCTATTTCAGGAAATTGAAAAAGAGGGAGAACTTCCAAATTCATTCTATGAGGTCAACATCACTCTGATTCCTACACCAGACAAAGACACTTCAAAGAATGAAAACTACAGACCAATATCTCTAATGAGCCTAGAGGCAAAAATCCTCAATTAAATTCTGGCAAATCAGACACAAAAGCATATCAAAAAAATTGTGCACCATGATCAAGTAGGATTCATCCGTGGGATGCAAGGCTGGTTCAATATACAGAAATCAATAAATGTTATTCATCACATCAATAGACTTAAAAATAAGAACCATATGATCATCTCGATAGATGCAGAAAAAGCATTCGACAAAGTACAGCATCCCTTTATGTTCAAAATTCTAGAAAAACTAGGGATAACAGGAACATACCTCAATATTGTAAAAGCAATCTATGCTAAGTCTCAGGCTAGCATACTTCTGAATGGAGAAAAATTGAAGGCATTCCCCCTAAAATCTGGAACAAGACAGGTATGCCCTCTTTCACCACTTCTGTTCAACATAGTTCTCGAAACACTGGCCAGAGCAATTAGAGAGATGAAAGAAATTAAAGGCATATAAATAGGAAAAGAAGAACTTAAATTATCACTATTGCAGAAGACATGATTCTATTCCTAGCAGACCCAAAAGGGTCTACAAAGAAACTAATAGAGCAAATAAATGAATTCAGCAAAGTGGCAGGATATAAAATCAACACTCATAAATCAAAGACATTCCTGAATATCAGTGACAAATCCTCTGAAACGGAAATGAGGACAACCACTCCATTCACAATATACTAAAAAAAAAAAAAATAATAATTGGGAATCAACCTAACAAAAGAGGTGCAAGTTTTATACAAGGAAAACTACAGAAACCTAAAGAGAAAAATAGAGGAAGATATTAGAAGATGTAAAAATGTACCCTGTTCATAGATAGACAGAACTAACATCATCAAAATGGCGATATTACTAAAAGTTCTCTATAGGTTTAGTGCAATGGCAATCAAAACCCAACGGCATTTCTTGTAGAAATAGAGAAAGCAATCATGAAATTCATATGGAAAAATAAAAGACCCAGAATAGCAAAAACAACACTAAGCAGGAAGTGTGAATCAGTCGGTATAGGGATACCAGACTTCAAACTATACTGCAGAACAATAGTAACAAAAATAGCATGGTACTGGTACCAAAACAGGCTTGTGGACCAATGGTACTGAATAGAGGACACAGAAACCAATCCAAAAAATACAACTATCTTACATTTGATAAAGGGGCTAAAAGCATGCAATGGATGAATGATAGCATCTTCAACAAATGGTGCTGGGAAACCTGGAAATCCATATGTAACAAAAAGAAACCGAATCCCTTTCTCTCGCCATGCACAAAAGTTAACTCAAAATGGATCAAGGAGCTTGATATCAAATCAGACATGGTGTCTGATAGAAGACAAAGTTGGCTACGATCTACATACTGTGGGGTCGCCTCCAAATTCCTCAATAGGACACCCATAGCACAAGCGTTAATAACTAGAATCAACACATGGGACTTACTCAAACTAAAAAGGTTTTTTCTCAGCAAAAGAAACAGTAAGAGAGGAAAATAGGGAGCCCACATCCTGGGAACAAATCTTTCCTCCTAACACTTCAGATAGAGCACTAATATCCAGAGTATACAAAGAACTCAAAAAATTAGTCAATAAGATAACAAATAACCCAAACAACAAATGGGCCAAGAACCTGAACAGACACTTCTCAGAGGAGGACATAAAATCAATCAACAAGTACATGAAAAAATGGTCACCATCTCCAGCAGTCAGAGAAATGTGAATCAAAACCACCCTAAGATACCATCTCACTCCAGTAAGATTGGCAGCCATTATGAAGTCAAACAATCACAAGTGCTGGCGAGGATCTGGGGAAACAGGTACACTTGTATATTTCTGGTGGGACTGCAAATTGGTGCAGGCAAATGGGAAAGCAGTATGGAGATTTCTTGGAAAGCTGGGAACGGAACCACCATTTGACCCAGTTATTCCCCTTCTCGGTCTAAAACCTAAAGACCTAAAAAGAGCATGCTACAGGGACACTGCTACATCGATGTTCATAGCAGCACAATTCACAATAGCAAGACTGTGGAACCAACCTAGATGCCCTTCAATAGAAGAATGAATGAAAAAAATGTGGCATTTATACACAATGGAGTATTACTCGGCACTAAAAAACGACAGAATCATAGAATTTTCAGGGAAATGGATGGCATTAGAACAGATTATGCTAAGTGAAGCTAGCCAATCCCTAAAAAACAAATGCCAAATGTCTTCTTTGATATAAGGAGAGTAACTAAGAACAGAGTAGGGACGAGGAGCATGAGAAGAAGATTAACATTAAACAGGGATGAGAGGTGGAAGGGAAAGGGAGAGAGAAGAGAAACTGCATGAAAATGGAAGGAGAACCTCAGGGTTATACAAAATTACATACAAGAGGAAGTGAGGGGAAAGGGAAAAATAATACAAGGGGGAGAAATTTATTACTGTATAGGGGGTAGAGAGAGAAGAGGAGAGGAGACTGGAGGGGAGGGGGGATAGTAGAGGATAGGAAAGGCAGCAGAATACAACAGACACTAGTATGGCAATATATGAATCAATGGATGTGTAACTGATGTGATTCTGCAATCTGTATACGGGGCAAATTGGGAGTTCATAACCCACATAAATCAAAGTGTGAAATATTATTTATCAAGAACTATGTAATGTTTTGAACAACCATATATAAAAATTTAAAAAAAGAGATAACTAAATTCGGTGAATAATGCACGAGAATCCTAATATTTCTACAGTTTAAAATCAATGCCAGTAGATTCCTATGGGACATGATGTGTATTTTGACGTTCATTTTTATTCAACAATGGTACATTACTATTTCATGAGTTTATGCACATCATAGGATATATATTTCATCCACAAATTAGCAAATTTATAGGCATTTGATTGAATTTCAATCGCTTCCTGCTTTACAATATATGCATTCCTCCAGGTTTCCTGAAAGGTCTTTTCATGAGACTTCTTTCCAAACATATTATTTTCGATTTCCATAATCACTTTTGAAGCAAAACTCACACACTGTTCATGATAAACCAAAACACTAATATTACCATTAGATGTATAATTGGTGGGAATGAATGATTGTATATCAATATAAGATTTCCTGTAATTTTCCAGATATCAGTTCAATCCATTATTTAATGTTTGAACAAGTTATATTATTTATTCACAGTATTGTCTATTCATGCTTTATCTCTATATTCATAGACACAGGGTGCACCTCTTTGTACCCCCAATACTAATTTTACGTCTTCAATATATTGTTTCCAGAAATGGTGGACGAAATACTCATGTCACCTGATCTACATATACATTTTTTCACAGTAATATTCTGGACAAATAATGTAATGGTCACGGTTATGATTGCACGAAGGACTAAATGAAAAGTGAACATGGATTACTAAAAACATCTATGTCCAGGTTGCCTAATGCTCTTAACTGTCAATCCTATTGGTGACTACATATTTTTTTCTTCAAAAGATTATGTATTCAAACTCAACCCTGTTGAAAATGTCTAATCCTATCACTCACTTTATACTTTGCCTGATTTCATAATGTCTCTATTGATATCTGCATTTCTACATTTTTTCCCAGCTCATCATAGTGACTGACTCTTCATATGTGCTGACATTTACATTCACTCTCTAACCGAAACCCTATTGTTAAAGAACTTTTGTCCAAATCAAATACTCACTCTTCTTCCTAAACCTACCGACTAGCTTCATAATCTTACTGACTATCCCTTTTTGACTGGATGTTCTCTTCTACATTCAATCATCCAAGGTACAAAGTCCTATGCCATTGTGTATTGAATTAACTGAGACATCTTTGCAGAACATAATTCAAAGCTAATTATCCCAATCAAGGGTTCAATGCCCTTCTGGGCTTCAAATCATACCTAGATTTCTGTTCTCATACTTATATTTAACCTCCATATTCTTTTAAATATCGAAGGTCCCCAACACTATTATTCATCACACAGAATGATTCCTAACACAAATCGAACCTGTTATTAACCCGAAACATACACTGTTCCCTCAATCTCATTTTACAGAAGAGCAGGGACAGAGTTGTTCTTACAATACAGGAAAGAAGGGGACAGTCCACCTGCTGAGAACCTCAAAGGTCCATGCAGAAATGATACCTGGACAAGTTGTAGGCAGGTATAAAGGACCTGAGTGAGCAAAACTCATCTTCCATGGCAAAACACCTGGTCAGGATGAAGGGATGTGTCTTAATCAGCCTCTCTCTTCTTATTGTAGAGAAGACTGACAAAACCAGACCTGTGTGTAGAGCTGTTCCTGGGTGCCTATCGTTGATATTTCATTCTAACTTGTGAAAGTGTCACAGGAAGTAGGGGCCGGCTCCATCTCATGGGACCCTTGGAAGCAACTGTTAGGGAAAAGTGGTTGCCAAGGCAGTGACCTCATTCAGTTCCAAAGAAAGTGACATACCTCATTATTTGGTGATGGAACTCTCTGAACTTGGTATCCAAGAAGCCAGGCACCCAGAGGCAGTCCCAGTTCCAGTCCCAGTGGACTCGCTTGTTTGGATTTTCCAAGGACAAAATCAATCTTTCTTGGTACCTACTGATGTGAGGATGGCCAAATGCCAGAAGAGCTCTGAAGAGGGACCTTTCCTGAGAAAGCAGGTAGTGGCTCACCACTTTTTCCTGACAACTTCACAGAGTTGGCCATGGAAACCAGATCTGAAAGAGGACAGGCCATTTTGGGAGAACATAGTATGGCTCACCAGTCATAGGACACTCCTTCTAATCACAGACATACTTGGGGGAAGGAGCTGCCTTTGTGGGAGTGGGTATGGCTTTGTGGTTCTGTCTCATGTTCTGAGAATAGGTAGAAAAGGCGTTTTTTATTTGTTGTTGTTTTTTTTTGTTTTTGGTTTTCAGTGGACTGTTCTAGTAAGTCGTTTGACAAGGCAAGTATTTCCATGTCTGTGTATTCCACTGTGTCCGTTGTTGTAAACATTAGAAAAGAAAATGCATTAATGAATGTGTCCTTTAAAGTATAAATATTCCCAAAATTCATCCTGCCCAATATATGAATGAACTGCAGCTTGTCTTATCGAAGGGAAACACCTGCTATCTTCCCAAGTTAATGTTTTCTTCCTGTATTCTGGCCAGTCTCCAGAATAGGCTCATGGTTTTGTGTCCACGATATGTACCACCTCCAAGCTCTGTGACATGGTCATGTACTGGATAGCTGAAAAGAATGGCGAGCATCTCAGAAAACTCAGATATCAGTGTGACCAAGAAACTCTCAGTGGAGAGACCCTGCTTTGGACCTTTTGCTTAAGTACTGTTTTGTTACACTGAATATCTGGAAGGTCTTTGCTTCAGGGCACCCCGTTGTGAAGCCTGAAGAATATAGTTTTGAAATGGAAATGAATAGGCATCACCTGTGGCTCTTTGCTTAATTGCTTTGGAAATGGATGTGGCTGAATTAGCCTCTTGGCCTTCTTTGTGGCTGTGATTTAGATTCTCAGCACATGATGGATATAAAGAATGATCCCATGTGTGCGTCCAAAACTATAATGGCAAAAAATCAGTCATTGTGGATGAAGTCTCTCGTCTTCCTCTGTTAGGTTCCTGACCTCCATCAAGTGTGAATAGGGATTCTTTGGGTCAAATGAGTTCTTCAAAGCCCTGATGAGGTGCTTGGGTTTTCGCATGACTCCAAATCACATATAGAATCTTTACCTGAAAGTCAGTAGGCCTCAAATTGTAGAAACAGAGCAGTATTAACGGCAGGCTTATTTGATCACTTCTGGTTCACAGGAGGGCTGTCAAGGCCACCCTGACTTTAGGCAAATGAGGGGCAAGCGAGCTTTTTTTGGACACAGTCTTGGGCTGTGCCCCTGATGGAAAACTCCAGCCAGAGGTTACGATGAGTGACTATATGGAAGAAGATGAGGGCCATGTGGGAATGTTTTGGTTTTAATTTTGGCCATTTGTTTGGCGGTTGGAAGAAATGACTGGGTCCACTTGGGCTTGAACTTTGGTGTGATTCCCCTTAGAGACTGAGTTGTGAAACTGAACTCAGAGAAGTATTGCCATGAATTTTGTTTGGATTTTAGGATGCCACGCATGTGAGTCGCCCTTGTAAACTGAGATCTAGGGCCAGGGTGGCTTTCCACAGAGCACTGGGAATCTCTGCCAGGATATCACATGATTTTATTCTCAAAGACATGGCAGCCATATTTGAGAGTCGAAAAATACATAGGACTCACATTGTAGACTTTAATGGGCCTGGCATCATGTGACCATTTTGGCACTCTTTCAGAAGCCTTGCCTGTGAGAGTTCTCCAGAGCTTTTATTGAATTGAGCTTCCTCAACATTTAATGGTTACTGAATGAATTGAAAGCCACAGTGCCTCCAACTTCATCCTTGAAAAATGGCTAGATAAATACCATGAAAATTTTGAAATTCCCATGACCAGGTGTCACTGGAGAACCTTTGGATGTCCTATTGCTGATCAAGAGTATACCAGACAGTGCCTTGATTGACTGGGTTTCATGAAAATGGTGTAGTACAGAGATGCCAGTAAGTTAGAACCTGCTGAGTAGTGGGCCTAGAGCAGTTTTGGGCAGGTGTGTGATAAATCACCAGTGGTAGGGTCATGAGGATCTACCATTGTATTCCAAATGGCATGTTACTTACATGGTGCAGCCAGCAGACCCTTATATGTAAAGGCATCTTGTTATATGGAGAGGTTTCAGGGCAATGTTCAGAATTAGGTTGATATGGACAAGGGGGCAATGGGGCAAGCTATGAGGGATAGAAGCCTGGTTGGTGCATTCTCCTGCATACCCTGGCACACCACACGTGACAGAACTCCCTCCAGCATTGTGTCCCAGTTTAGCTCCTTGTATGTCATGAAGCAAATACCAAACTCCGAGTGCAGTAGCAAAAACACGACAAAAAGTGGACCAGGACCAAATGGCTTCACAGTCCACATGGGGAGAAACTTAGTCCCCAGTGGTCACAGTTTACCTACGAAGAGATAATGCAGCACTGCTGCTCATCTTTATTGGAATATAAGAAGCCATGTCCTCCAGGTCACATAAATGCAGACCCAGCTTTGATGGTCTCACGCAAAGAAGTCAAATCTCCTGACAACAACATATTTTTCAAGTGCCCAACCTCACAGAAAGTTTCTCAAAAAGTTTTTAGGCCAGAAGAGCTCCATGTTTGTGGAGTGTTAACCCAGTCCCTTACTTTTGGAAACTCCTCTACCACCTCCAAGATTGTGAACTCCTCAGCATTTCCATTCCAGATATGTATTCACTGATTTTCTAACTCTTCTCCTCCAATTGTGTCTTAATTGGGGCAAAGGGATTGACAAGGCATTGCTCTGGATGAGAGTGGAAGGATATTTATGCAGCACATATTTGCATACACATTGGATTCATTTTTCAATTTTCCTATTGAAATAGTGAATCCCTGACACTAACCCGAACCTATTAGGCTCAGACTACTCAACCTAATAAAAAGGAGAAAAATAACCCAAACAAATATAAATACAAGCAGTTCAGAGGAGGCATGTTGTATATTTGGACTTGCCTTTTGCATTATATAAGGTATGAGTTATAAATCTAGTCAATTTTTAATTGAAATAGTTCTCCATGTGTTTTTAAAGTTAACAGATATGTGAATTCTTGTTTCCAATTCTCTGTAGCCATTTCACCCATGTATATTTATATACATATATAGAATCCTACCAGGTATCACATGTACATTTTTGGGAGGTGGCTGACTTGGCAGATACAAATTGTGAGAAGAGTTCACTCCTCTTAAACGCTGTTGGAACTGAAAATTCAACCTACAAGCTTCCTAGTAGAACAACATTATACATAAGCTCATGTTCAGTAAAATAAATATTTTTGCATCTGTGGATGATATATATTTAATGATGAATTTTGTTTGGCATATATATTGCTACTTTTTAATGTCTATTTGTGTTTTTTTTGTATATATACATACACTCTGTAGATTTTTCAAAATATGAAATATGTGTCTTATATACACTCTCTTAATTCATTCATGTTCATGTACTTGGATTTATAATCAACTTTTCACAAGATTATTCTCAGACATATTCATTTAACTGAAATACATGTTTGTTTCCTAGTACTGAAAACTAACTTCAGTGAATGGTGCATACAAATCCTAATAATTCTACAGTAACTAACCCAGTCTAACATCAATGCAAGTAGATTCCTATGGCACATGATATGTAATTTGACGTTCATTTGTATTCAACACTGGTACATTACTATTTCTTCAGGGTTTGCACATCATAGGATATACATTTCATCCACAAGTTCACAAATTTATAGGCATTTGTTTCAACTTTAATCACTTATTGCTTCAGAACACATGTATTATCAGGGTTTCTTGACTGGTCTTTTCATGAGAATTCTTTCCAAACACATTATTTTCAATTTCCATAATCACTATTGAAGCAAAACTCACACACTCTTCATGATAAACCAAAACACTAATATTACCATTTGATGTATAATTGGTCGGAATGAATGATTGTATATCAATATAAGATTTCCTGTAATTTTTCAGATATCAGTTCAATACATAATTTAAATTTGGAACAACTTATATTATTTATTCACATTATGGTCTATTCATGCTTTATCTCTATATTCATAGACACAGGGTACACCTCTTTGTACCCCCAAAACTAATTTTATGTCTTCAATATATTGCTCCCAGAAAAGGTGGTAGAAATACTCATGTCACCTGATCTACATAAACATTTTATCACAGTAATATTCGGAACTAAAAATGTGAAGGTCACACTTAAGACTGTACCAAAGCCAAAAGGGAAATTGTACATGGATTACTAAAACATCCATGTCCAGGTTGCCTAATGCTCTCAAATGTCAATCCTATTGGTGACAACATATTTGTTTCTTCATAAGAATATATATTGAAACTCAACCTTGTAGAAAATGTCTAATCCTATCACTCATTTTATACTTTGCATGATTTCATAATGTCTCTATTGATATCTGCTTTTCTACATATTTTCCCAAGCTCATCATAGTGACTCACTCTTCATATGTGCTGACATTAACATTCACCCTCTAACCAAAACCCTATTAGGAAAGAACTTTTAATACAAATCCTATACTCACTCTTCTTCCTAAACCTACCGACTATCTTCTTAATCCTACCTACTATCCCTTTTTGACTGGATGTTCTCTTCTACATTCAATCATCCAAGGTACAAGGTCCTATGCCATTTATTATTGAATTATCTGAGACATCTTTGCAGAACATAATTAAAAGCTAAGTATCCCAGTCAAGGGCCGAATGATTTCTGGCCTTCAAATCTTACTTAGATTTCTGTTTTTGTACATTTATTTCAACTCTATATTCTTATAAATATCGTAGGTACCCAATACCATTATTCATCTCACAGAATGATTCCTAACTGAAATCGAACCTGTTATTAACCCGAAACATACACTGTTCCCTCAATCTCATTTTACAGAAGAGCAGGGAAAGAGTTGTTCTTACAATACAGGAAATTAGGGTACCTTCCACCTGCGAGAACCTCAAAGGTCCATTCAGAAATGATACCTGGAGAAGATTTAGGCAGGTATAAAGGACCTGAGAGAGCAAAAGTCATCTTCCATGGCAAACAACCTGGTCAGGATGAAGGGATGTGTCTGAATCAGCCTCTCTCTTCTTATTGTAGAGAAGATGGACAATACCAGGCCTGGGTGAAGAGCTGTTCCCAGGTTCCTCTGGTTGATATACCATTCTAACTAGTGAAAGTGTCACAAGAAGTAGAGGCCGGCTCCATCTCATGGGACCCTTGGAAGCAACTCTTAGGACAAAGTGTTTGCCAAGGCAGTGACCTCATTCAGTTCCAAAGAAAGTGACATACCTCATTTCCTTGGTGATGGAACTCTCTGAACTTGGTATCCAAGAAGTCAGGCACCCAGAAGCAGTCCCAGTCCCAGTATCAGTGGGCTCACTTGGTTGGATTTAACAAGGACAGAGTCAGTCTTTTTTGGTACCTACTGATGTAAGGAAGGACAAATGGAGGAGAGCTCTGAAGAGGGACCTTTCCTGAGAAAGCAGGTAGTGGCTCACCACTTTTTCCTGACACCTTAACAGAGTTGGCCAAGGAAACCAGATCTGATAGAGGACAGGCCATTTTGGGAGAAGATAGTATGGCCCACAATTCAGAGAACACTTTGGATAGTCACAGACCTACTTGAGGGAAGGAGATGCCTTTGTGGGAGTGGGTGTGTGTTTGTGGTTCTGTCTCATGTTCTGAGAATAGGTAGGAAAGTCGGTTTTTTCGTTTGCAGTGGACTATTTCTAGTAAGTCGTTTGACCAGACTAGTGTTCCTGTCTGTGTATTTCACTGTGTCCGTTGTTGTAGACATTTGAAAAGATAATGCATTAATATATGTCTAGTCTAGTATAAATCTTCCCATAATTCATCCTGGCCAATTAATGAATGGAATGCAACCTGTCTTATCCATGGGCAACACCTGCTATCTACCTAAGTTCCTGTTTTCTTCCTGAATTCTGGCAATTCTCCAGAATTGGCTCATGGTTTTGTTTCCAAGATATGTACCACCTCCAAGCCCTGTGACATGGCCATGTACTGGATAGCTTAAGAGAATGGCGAGATTCTCAGAAAACTCAGATATCAGTGTGACCAGGAAAGTCGCAGTGGAGAGACCCTACTTTGGATCTTTTGCTTAACTATTGTTCTGTTGCCCTGAATGTCAAATATCAGTGTGACCAGGAAAGTCTCAGAGGAGAGACCCTACTTTGGATCTTTTGCTTAACTATTTTTCTGTTGCCCTGAATGTCTGGAAGGCCTTTGCCTCAGGCCACCCCTCTGTGAAGCCTGAGGAAAACAGTTTTGAAATGGAAATGAATGGGCATCATCTGTGGCTCTTTGCTTAATTGCTTTGGTAAGGGATGTGGCTGAATTAGCCTTTTGGTCTTATGTGTGGCTGTGACTTAGATTCTCAGCTCCTGATGGATCTAAAGAATGATCGCTTGTGTCCATCCAAAACCATAATTGCAAAAAGATCAGTCATTGTGGATGAAGTCACTTGCCTTCCTCTGTTAGGTTCATGACCTCTATCAAGTGAGAATAGAGATTCTTTGGATGAAATGAGTTCTTCCAAGCCCTGCAGTGGTGCTTGGGTTTTCACATGACTCCAAATGAAATAAAGAATCTATATCTGAAAATCAGTAGGGCTCAAATTGGAGAAACAGAGCAGTATTAAAGGCATGCTTATTTTGTCACTCCTGGTTCACAGGAAGGGTGTCCAGGCCACCCTGACTTTAGGCAAATGAGGGGCAAGCGAGCTTATTTTGGAAACTGTCTTTGGCTGCGCCCCTCATAGAAACCTTCGCCAGAGGTGAGGATGAGTCTCTACATGGAAGAGGATTAGTGTCATGTGGAGGTGTTTTGGTTATAATTTTGGTCATTTGTGTGTCGGTTGGAAAAAATGACTGTGTCCACCTGGGCTTGAACTCTGGTGTGATTCCCCTTAGAGACTGAGTTGTGGAACTAAAGTCAGAGAAATATTGCCATGAATTTTGTTGGAATTTTAGTAGGCCATGCATGATAGTCGCCATTGGAAACTGAGATCTAGGCCCAGGGTGGCTTTCCACAGAGCACTGGGAATCTCCGCCAGGATATAACATGATTTTATTATTAAAGACTTGGCAGGCTGAGTTGAGAGTCAAAACACACATGGGCCTCACCTTGTAGACCTCAATGGGCCTGGCTTTATGTGGCCTCTTTGGGCACTCTTTCAGAAGCCTTGCCTGTGAGAGTTCTTTAGAGCTATCATTGAAATGAGCTTCCTCACCATTTAATGATTCCTGAATGAATTGAAACCCACAGTGACTCCAACTTCATCTTTGAAAAATGGTTAGATAAATACCATGAAATTTTTGAAATTCCCATGACCAGGTGGCACTGGAAAACTTTTGGATGTCTTGTTGCTGATCATGAGTATACCAGACAGTACCTTGATTTACTGGGTTGCATGAAAATGGTTTAGAACAGAGATGCCAGTAAGTTGGATCCTGCTGAGTAGTGGCCCAGAGCAGTGGTGTGCAGGTGTTT
Organism: Callospermophilus lateralis; assembly: GCF_048772815.1. Lineage (NCBI taxonomy): Eukaryota > Metazoa > Chordata > Mammalia > Rodentia > Sciuridae > Callospermophilus > Callospermophilus lateralis. The sequence goes on along the minus strand of NW_027512402.1, from coordinate 393,907 downwards.
GATAAAACATCAGTGGTAGGGCCATGAGGATCTACCATTGGATTCCAAATGGCTTGTGACTGACATGGTGTAGCCAGCAGACCCTTATATGTAAAGGAATCTTGTTATATGGAGAGGTTTCAGGGCAATGTTCTGAATCATGTTGCTATTGTCAAGGGGGCAAGCTACGTGGGATAAAATACTGTTTGGTGCATTCTCCTCCAGACCCTTCCCCCCACACCTGACAGAACTCCTCCAGTACTGTGTCCCATTTGAACTCGTATTTTGTGAAGCAAATACCAACCTCCCAGAGCAGCAGCAAAAACACCACGAAAATTAGAGGATGGCCAAATGGCTTCACAGTCCACACGAAGAGACAATTAGCCCTCAGAGGCCACAGTTTACCTACAAAGAGAGAATTCAGCACTGTTGCCTCATTTCATTGGAAAGTAAGTAACCATGTCATCCAGATCACATAGATGCAGACCCAGCTTTGATGGTCTCACTACAAAGTAAGCTAAAGCTCCTGACAACAGCATATATTTCAAGTGCTCAACCTCAGAAGCAGATCCTCAAAAATATTTAGGCCAGCAGAGCTCGAGGTTTGTGGAGTGTTTACCCTGTCCATTACTTTTAGAAACTCCTCTACCAACTCCAATGATGTGAAATCGGGAGCATTTTCCAATCCAGATAGGTATTCACAAATTTTTTAACTCTTCTACTCTAATTGTGTTTTTCTTGAGGTGAAGGTAATGTCAAGGCATTGTTCTGGATGAGAGTGGAAAGTTTTTTCTGTAGCATATGTTTGCATACACATTGGATTCAATTTCCTGTTTTCCATTCAAAATACTGAATCCCTGACACTAACCCATACCCTACCAGACTCTGACTACTAATCCTAATATGATGGAGAAAAATAACCCAAACAGAATAGAAATACAAGTAGTTCAGAGGAGGCATGGTGTATAGTTGGACTTCCCTTCTGCATGATACAGAGTAGGAGTTATAAATCTAGTCAATTGTTTGTTGAAATAGTTCTCCATGTATTTTTAAAGTTAACAAACATGTGAATTCCTGTCTCCCTTTCTCTGTAGCCTATTCAGCATGTGTATTTTAATATGGACATATACAATCCTACCTGGTACCACACGTTTGTTCTTGTGATTTGGCTTACTTGGCAGATACAAATTGTGAGACGAGATCACTCCTACTAAACCCTGTTGGTACTGAATATTGAAACAATGGGTGAGCTTCCTAGTTGAACAACATTATACATAAATCCATGTTCAGTAAAATGAATATTTTTGGATCTGTGGATGATATATATTTTATGATGAATTTTGATTGACATATATTGCTACTTTTTTTGTCTGTGTGTACTCTCCAGATTTTTCTAAATATGAAATATATGTGTCTTATGTACACTCCTTAAATTCATTCATGTTCATGTATGTGGATTTATAATCAACTATTCACAAGATTATTCTCAGAAATATTCATCCACCTGAAATTTGCCTAATGCTCTCAAATGTCAATCCTATTGGTGACTACATATTTGTTTCTTCCTAAATTATGTATTCAAACTCAACCCTGTTCAAAATGTCTAATCCTATCACTCACTTTATACTTTGCCTTATTTTGTAATGTGTCTATTTATATCTGCTTTACTTCATGTTTTCCCCAGTTCATCATTGTGACTGACTCTTCACCTGTGCTAACTTTAACAATCACTCTGTAACCGAAACCCTGTAGCTAACGAACTTTTGTTCCAAATCCTATACTCACACTTCTTCCTAAACGTACTATCTTCCTATTTCTATCAACAATCCCTTTTTGACTGGATGTTCTCTTCTACTTTCAATCATTATAGTAAATGTCGGGCGAGCTTCGCAGGAGGAAACCACCAACAGACTATCTCATGCAACAGCAAAGGGTTTATTGAGTGTCCAGCATGCTGGTGCTCAGAGCTCACTTGAATAGAGCAGATAGCCCTGAGAATCGCTTAAGTAGAGCTTATATACTTTACCTGGAGAGGGCAGGGAGGGAAGTTTATTGATGGATCAGGGCGAGTGGGCGATTTGCGTGCAACTGGGTGAGGGAGCACATTCTGCAGTTGGGCAGTTGGGGACAGCACATACTGGAAACAAGATTTGCAAGCATTTCTCAAGATTTCAACAGTGTTTTGTTAAGCATACAGAAAAACAGGAAGTGACAAGTACCTATTTTATTAACCTTTTATTCCCCACTTCTTCTTCTGGCTACTTTTAATCATAAAAATGATCATTGGGGGGTGTCACATTCTATGTATACTAGTGGGGTATTACCATAAGTTTAACTCGTCCAATTTGAGCCTGGAGAAAAGAAATTACACGGTTGAGAAAACAGGGTTTAATAGTTAGCAATAATATGAGGATTATTATTGGACCGGCCAGGGTTGATAAAAACGTAGTTAACCAGGAAGACTGTGTGAACCAAGACTCAAACCACCTTTTTTGGGCCTCTCTGTCTCTTTGATGCTTTTCAAGGAATCTTTTTAATTTACTCTTAGATTTTATTACAACTCCAGTATGCTCGGCATACAAACAACTTTCTTCTCTCAATGCAGCACAGAGGCCCCTTCTCTCATGACAAGGAGGTCCAACCCTCGAGTGGTCTGAAAAACAACTTCAGAGAGAGAGGTAAAAGACTCATGCAAAGCTCTGATGGAGGTTTCTAATATCTTAGTTTTGGTCTATTGCTGTCATTTGTTGGGTCATTTGTTGAGTCCCATGGACAAAGGCAGTGGTTCCCGTGGCCACCAGTGCAGCAATTTCTATTCCTAATATGATGGCTAAGTTGAGGGATATATATTTTCAGTGGAACCGGGTTGAATGCCCCCCTATTTGATCTTCAAATGAACCTGCATTGTGATAGAGCACTCTGGGAAACATCTGCACGATTACACAATTAATCACATCTGTTGACCATTTTATGAAAACATTAACAATGTTTAAGTATATAGAATCATGCTGTAGTAGGGACGGACAAGGCAACTCACCTTAGATAGCACTGAAGACAGGGAAACAGTCCTATTTGGTGGCAACCAGATTCAGAGGGCATTGATTCTGTTGTAATCAAGTAATCCTCTGAAACCCAAGTTTAGGTAGTTTCAGAATTTTGTACCCAACATGTAATGGAAGGGGCTCAGAAGTTCACAGTCTGTAGAAGTTGAAAAAAGCAGTTTTGTTTCTGTTTTTTCCTCGGTTCTGGGCAAGTTAACTTTTCAAGGACACCTGGGAGGGAAAGAGCTTTTTCTTCCCTTTCTTATTTTCCCATTTCCAGCTGTTACCACGGAGCCCAGTTGCTAACTTCGTTAACTTAGAAATGTAGCCATCTCTGTGAAGCCCCATGTCAAGGCCAGAGGCCTTGTTCACATATCTTTGTGAAAAACTAGTAAGGGGGTGTCTTGATTAGGAGTGCTAATTTTTTTAGCCAGTGGCCAAGTAGAACAGGGCAACATGAAAATAGGAAGTTTAACTACATTGAACTTTTTTATAGGGACTCTTTTGCTGAAAGTCCTAAAGTCAGCCATGGTGAAGACTTCTGGAGAAGGTCAGTTAAAGACTTTTCTGTGGGCCTGGTACAGAGGGGAAAGACGGAGAAGGTGGGGCTGAGAGCAGCTCAGAGTATCTGAGAATGAGAAAAGAGAGATGTAAAAAAATAATTGGAAAGTGGTTTGGAATTTTCCTAGCAACAAATATTTGAGCAGTAGAACAGGTAGCGCAAAGAAGAAGATGGTTGTGAGTATCCCAAAACACATGTTAGGGACTTTAAATTCTTAGTAAACTGTTTTCAGTGATGACAAAGCAACTTTAAAGGCCATTTTCATTACATCTTGGATATGGGTCTGAGGGCTCTCCTCAGCTGGTTTGAGCTTTGGGTTAGTTGGTAAGAGGACCTGGTGGGACCCGGTGCGGGCACTGACAGGAGAAGAGAGGAGTGAGTGGGTGGAGGGGTACCTCAGTACCTGCTACGTCAGCAAGGGGGCAATGGTCTGAGAACCAGCAGAGATTTGGATTTTTGATCTAATAATTGTAGTGGAGAAATCAGGTTGCTGAGGTGGGAGTGACAGCAGAGACTCTGGAGCAGAAGGCTGAAGGTGAGGATCTATTGGGTAAGCATAGTTCAGGATGTGAGCGAAGAAGGGAAAAGGCCTCTACATAGTGGAATCTCCTTTTACCCTTTTGAGCACCAGCAGATGTTAAAAAGGTCACACAGGATTTGAGGATCTAGAGTCCCCTCTGGTTGCCATCAGTTTTTGTTTTCTAATTCGTAATATGGCCAATGCTGTGTACTGAATTTAATGCGGAGTTTGGGTTCCATCAGGCAGCCCCTGTATGCTCACATCCCCATGACTTACAGAAGAAGTCGGCTTTTCCCCCACATAGCCATGGCTGTTTATGGCTTTGACAGTCGGCCGGGTAAACACAGTAATCTAGGCTAGCCAACCTGCATCTGGCTCGTGTGTCCCTACATCCATAATGTTTGTTTCCATTATCTATGGTAAGGAAGGGATTTAATGGAATTTTAGTGGGATCCTCTTCATCAGGGATATCCCATTAGGAAAGACCTATAGCCAGCTGACAAATGTCTGGGTGGAGAGATGGTCACCAGGTCCCTAAGTGGGCTGTATGCGAGATAGATTATACTTCTTTTCCAGTAGAATTTGTGATCAGCCAACGCTGCTGAACGGGCTGATGAGGGTTAGGACTACTTGTGGCTGAGGGGAGAGTCTATAGGCTTATCCACATGGTGAATATGCAATTTGAAAGTGTTACCAGTCTTTTCCAGTTTCCAGCCAGAGTGTGGACAGGGCGCAGGCTTGAGATGAGAGGCATGGATCCAGGAAGTGATTCCGTCTACCTTTACCACTGCAGATGTTATAAGTACCACCTGGTATGGTCCTTTCCAGTGGGGTTCCAGGGATGACACCTGATATCATCTTATGTAGATGAATCTCTTACTTGATATCGATGTGGAGTCCCCTCGTCCCCAGTTTGGTAGGCAGTGGCCAGCTTTTTCCACAGGTATCACTGAGATCTTTCAAGAGCTTTAAGTCTGTCAAGCAAGGGGGTGTGAAAGGGATCGTTAGGTCTTAGAGTTGGGCTTTGGTCCATTACTGGAGGAGAGGCACCCTAGATATTCACAGGGGGTGTGGTTACTCAAAGAAACAGAGGGCGTATTTCTTGCACGAAACATTGTATAAGGCATGAGCATAGTCCAATCATTTATGCTGGTCTCTAAGCTTAATTTTGTTGAGGTCTCTTTAATGGTTCTATTCATTCTTTCTACCTGTCCTGAACTCTAGGGTCTGTAAGCACAATAAAACTTCCAATGAATCCCCAGGTTCCTGGCTACCCCCTGACTTACTTGGGCCACGAACGCCGGTGCATTATCAGACCGTATTACCTTTGGCAGGCCGTATCTTTGAAAAATGTCTTTCAGGATCTGCTTGACCACCATTTGCACTGTTTCTTTTTTTTTTTCTTTTAGTGGGGAAGGCTTCAATCCATCCTAAAAATGTATCTACAAAGACTAGAAGATATTTATGTCCATACCTTGCTGGCTTAATTTCAGTAAAGTCAACTGCCCAGAATTGTCCTGGTCTGGTTCCTCGTAGGTGCTTTCCTGCAGGAAGCTTGGAAGGATAAGCATTTACCAATTGATGGACTCGACAGGCTTTTTTTACCCATTTAGTTATTTTTTTTTGCTGTGAGTCAGTTAGTGGAAAACTCTGTTCTTGAAACTTCAGAAATACCTGCAGTTTCTTTGAACCAAGGTGAGTGAGTTGATGTGCATTTTCTACTGACATATTTAGAGCTGTGAGTATAGGAGTTTTTAGTGAAGGATTTAGAAATTCCACTTGGGGGCCTTCAGGGTTAAAAGTTATTTTGGCCCGGTACTTGGTGAGCAGATCTCTGCCCATCAATGGGGCCAGGCATTCTGTGATTACTAGGAAGGATTGATGGATTTTCCTTTTCCCAGGTCTATGGTCCTCTTAGTTGTCCAAGCCCGATACTTACTGCCATTTGCCCCTTGAACTAGAGACCTTTTATTTGATAGATGGCCCAATGGGGCCTTGAGGGCTGAGTATATTGCCCCTGTATCCACTTCAAAGTTTACTGGGGTCCCCTACACTTCAAAAGTTACCCTGAGCTCCGGGAGGGGATGTTAGCCCCGACTTTTGGAGTCATCCTCAAGAGTCAGAATGGCTGGCAGGAGTGGCTGTCTCTTTCTAGGGAACTCTTTGGCCCAGTGTCCTTTTTTTTTACAGTAGGCACAGTGATCTGAGGCAAGGAGTGGCCTCTGGCGTGGGCCCAGGTATCCCTTCCTGTCTCCCTGTTTCTTAATTTCTGGCCCTTTTGTTGTTGTGACCAGGACCTTAGTCAACGCCTTATTCTGTCTTTTGTTTCTTTTATCCTCACTTTGCTTCATTCTCTTCCTCACTTTCTCTCTAAAAGTATATTTTCTTGGCTTCTCTGACTAAATCTCTCAAAGTCATATCTTGTAATCCATCTAAGCATTGTAACTTTCTTTTAATATCCAGGGCAGCTTGCCCAATAAAGGCCATCATGACAGATGCCTTTTGATCCTCTGCCTGAGGATCGAAAGGAGTATATCTCCTACTTGCCTCCATAACTCTCTCTAGAAACATAGAGGGAGATTCATCAGGCCTTTGAATAATCTCTATTACCTTGGCCAAATTAGTTGGTCGCCTAGTGGCCACTTGGATGCCCACTATTAGAACCTGGCGATAAGTGGACAGATGCTTTCTAACTTCAATGGTGTTGGTGTCCCAGTTGGGTTGTTTCAAAGGAAAACCAGCTTTGATTAAGTTGGGAAGATGTATCACTCTCCAATCTGGTCGGAGGACATTTTTTTATAGCTTCCAGGAAGATTCTCTTTTGTTCCTCTGTCGTGAAGAGAGTCCCTAGGAATTGTTGACAGTCATCCCAAGTAGGCAAATGTGAAAATATCAATGACTCAACCAGACCTGTGAGCCCTGTGGGGTCCTCGGAAAAAGGGGGATTGTTATATTTCCAGTTATATAGGTCGGAAGAGGAGAAAGGCCAATATTTGTAGGCTTGCATTTTCCCCCCATGGCCTTCGTCAATCAATGGTCTGTAGAGACATAGTGGGAGCATCACAGGAGTTCCAGGGTTTTCAATCATTCACCACCATCAAGTTTCCTTAGCTGGGCTAGCTTCCTCCTGCGGAGGAGGGGCTGTGTGTGCTGCGGGGGAGTTATCTGGAGGGCGCTGGGCCAGCTTATATTCCTCCAGTGGTAGAGAGGCTGAGTCAGCTGCAGGGGAATCACTTAGAGGGTGTTGGTGGTTGGGGGACGAAGGCAGGGTATAATAAGGGGGAAGAGAGTCCAGAAGAGTCAAATCTTTTGACTCAGAGATTACAAAGGGTGGAGGAGGAGGAGGAGCAGAGGGTTTGAGAGATCATGGGGGAAGAAGTAGGAGCAGGGGAAGTGACAAAGAAAGGCTTCACCCATTGAGGAGGAGATTTGCAGAGGTCCAGCAAAGTTAAGATATATGGCTGTTGATCCGGATGGCTATGTGTGCCCGGGTGAAAGACAATATCTCTGACTTCTTAAATTAGTGGGAAGTAGAAAGATCCTTCTAGGGGCCATCCAAATTCAAAGGTGGGCCATTCTGAGGCACAGAGATTCTGAAAGGTCCAGCGTTTAACTAAAAAAGAAAGATTCTGAGCCCTTAAGCGGACTTTGGTCCAGTGATCAAGGGTCAGGGACAGGGGCATTGAAGTGCTGTGTCCCATAATGAAAGATACACAAAGAGTGAATGCAAGACACACGACACAGACAAGACAAGACAATAAAGACATTCAATGGACATCCAAAACTGAGACCAGGACTGAGTAGCCAGCAAAACCCAATGGGCTGGCAATTCCGAATCAGATACAAAATATTACTGAGTCGAAGAGACTATTGTTCCTCGATTTCCCGAGTCTTTGGGAAGTTCCCCAGGGACGTGGCCTGTGGCTCTGTGACACGTCTGTCAGCCACCATAGGAGAGAACTCACGCTCTTCATCGACAGCCATTTTGCCCAGCACTAACCTTAACACTGAAACAAGAAAGAGGTGCCTTACTTAACCCAAGAGGAACCCGTTAGGGTCTTTTGTCCGCCGCTGCCAAAACTCGGTGGAATCTCCATATGTAAAGGTCGGGTGAGCATGGAAGGAAGAGACCACTAACAGACTGTCTTATCCAACAGCAAAGGGTTTATTCTGGGTCCAGCATGCTGGGGCTCGGAGCTCACTTGAATAGAGCAGAGAGCCCTGAGAACAGTTTAAGCAGAACATATATATTTTCCTTGGAGAGGGCAGGGAGGGAAGTATACTGATGTGTCAGGGAGAGTGGTCGGTTTGCATGCAACCGGGTGAGGGAGTACATTCTACACTTTGGCAGTTGGGGACAGCACATTCTGGGAACAAGATTAGCAAACAGTTCTCAAGATTTCAACAGTGTTTTGTTAAGCATACAGAAAAACAGTAAGTGACAAGTACCTATTTTATTAACCTTTCACTACCGACTATCCTTTTTGACTGGATGTTCTCTTCTACATTCTATGATCCAAAGTACAAGCTCCTATGCCATTGTATATCAATTTTTTCAAAGCTAAGTATCCCAATCAAGGGCCCAGTGCCCTTCTGGGCTTCAAATGTTACTTAGATTTCTGTTTTTATACATATATTTCACCTATATATTTTTATACATATTGCAGGTTCCCAATACCATTATTTATTCAGCATAATGATTCCTAACCCAAATCAAACATGTTATTAACCCTAACCATACATGGTTCCCTCAATCTAACGTTACAGAAGAGCAGGGACAGAGTTGGTGTTACAATACAGGAATATAGGGAATCTTCCACCTGCTGATAACCTCAAAGGTCCATGCAGATATAATCTCTGGAGAAGATGTAGGCAACTCTGAAGGACCTGAGAGTGCAAAAGTCATCTTCCATGGAAAACAACCTGGTCAGGGTGAAGGGTTCTGTCTGAATCAGCCTCTCCATTCTTAATGTAGAGAAGATGGACCAAATGATACCTGTGTGGAGAGCTGCTCCTGGGTGCCTATGGGTGATATACCATTCTAACTTGTGAAAGGGTCACAGGAAGCAGGGGCAGCCTCCATCTCATGGGAAGCTTGGAAGCAACTCTTAGGACAGATTGGTTGCCAAGGCAGTGAACTCATTCAGTTCCTGACGGAAGTGACCTCACCTCACTTCCTTGGTGATGGAACTCTGTGAACTTGCGATCCAGGAAGCCAGTCAAACATTGACAGCCCCAGTCCCAGTCTCAGTGGTTTTACTTTTTGAATTTCCCAAGGACAGAGTCAGTCTTTCTTGGTACCTATTGATGTTAGGATGGCCAAATGGCAGGAAAACTCTGAAGAGGGGCCTTTCCTGAGAAAACAGGTAGTGGCTCACTGCTGGCTCCTGACAACTTCAGAGACTTGGCAAAGGACACAAAATCTGAGACAGGACAGGCCATTTTGGGGGAACCTAGAATGGCCCACAGTCAGAGGACACTCCAAATAGTCACAACCTACTTGGAGGAAAGAGGTGCCTTTGTGGGTGTGGGTGTGGGTTTGTGGTTTTGGCTCATGTTCTGAGAAGAGGTAGGAAATGAGGTTTGTTTGGTTTGGGGGGAATTGTTTCTAGTAAGTCATTTGACAATGCGAGTGTTTCTGTGTCGCTGTATCCCACTGTGTCCGTGATTGTAGATATTAGAAAAGAGAAAGCATCAATGGATGTGTCCTGTCTTTTAGAAAGCTTACCAGCATTCATGCTGCCCAATTTATAAATAGAATGCGGCTTGCCATAATGATGGGCAACACCTACGATCTTCCTAAGTTCCTGTTTTCTTCCAGAAATCTGGTCACTCTCCATAATAGGCTTATGGTTTTGTATCCAAGATATGTACCACCTCCATGCTCTGTGACATGGCCATGTACTGAATAACTGAAGTGAATGGCGAGCATCTCAGAAAACTCACATACCAGTGTGACCTGTAAAGTCTCATTGGAGAAACCCTGCTTTGGGCCTTTTGCTTACCTATTGTTCTTTTTCCCTGAATGTCAGGAAGGTCTTTGCCTAAGGAAAACGCTTTATGAAGTCTGAAGAAAACCTTTTTCAAATAAAAAAGAATGGGCATCAGCTGTGGCTCTCTGCTTAATTGCTTTGCAAAGAGATGTGTCTGAATCAGCGTCTTGGCCCTGTGTTAGGCTGTAGCTTAGATTCTCAGCAACTGATGGATCTAAAGAAAGATCCCATGTGTGCATCCAAAACCAAAATAGCAAAAGAGCAGTCATTGTGGATGAAGTCTTTCGCCTTCTTCTGTAAGGTTTCTGACATCAATCAAGTGAGAATAGGGATCCTTTAGGTCAAATGAGTTCTTCAATTCCCTGCAGAGGCTAGCACATAGGTGGTTGGGTTTTCTCATGACTCCAATTCACATAAAGAATCTAAACCCCACAGTCAGTAGGTCTCAAATTTGAAAAGTGGATCAGTATTAACGGCAGGCCTATTTGATCACTCCTGGTTCACAGGAAGGGTGTCCAGGTCACTCAGAATTTAGGTAAATGAGGGGCAAGAAAGCGTATTTTGGACACTGTCTTGGGCTGCATTCCTCATGGAAATCTACAGTCAGAGGTTATGATGAGTGTCTATATGGAAGAAGGTGAGGGCCATGTGGGAGTGTTTTGGTATTAATTGTGGTTATTTTTGTGGCAGTTGAAAGGGATGACTGAGTCCACCTGAGTTTGAACTGTGGTGTGATTCCCTTAGAGACTGAGTACAGGAACTGAACTTAGAGAAGTATTGCCATGAATTGAGTTGGGATTTCAGAAGGCCAAGCATGAGAGTCACCCTTGGAAACTGAGATCTAGGCCCAGGGTGGCTTTCCAGAGACCACTGGGAATCTCAGGCTTGATATCACATGATTTTATTCTTAACGACTTGGCAGTCTTAGTTGAGAGTCAAAACACACATGGACGTTACATTGTAGACCTCAATGGGCCTGGATTTATGTGACCCTTTGGCCAATCTTTGGGAAACCTTGCCTGTGAGAGTTCTCCAGAACTTCATTTGAAATGAACTTCCACAACATTTAATGGTCCCTGAATAAATTGAAACCCACATGCTGCCAACTTCATCCTTGAAAAATTGCTAGATAAATACCATGAAATTTTTGAAATTCCCATGACCAGATGGCACTGGAGAAACTTTGGTTGTCCTGTTGCTGAACATGATTATGCAGGACAGTGACTTGATTGACTGAGTTTCATGAAAATGGTGTATAACAGAGATTCCAGGAAGTTGGACCCTGCTGAGTAGTGGGCCTAGTGCAGTGATGGGCAGGTGTGTGATAAAAAAAACATCTGTGGTGGGGCCATGTGGATCTGCCATTGGCTTCCAATTGGCTTGTGACTGACATGATGCATCCAGCAGACGCTTCTATGTAAAGGTATCTTGTTATATGGAGAGGTTTCAGGCCAATGTTCAGAATCCGGTTGCTATGGTCAAGGAGGCAAGCTATGTGGAATAGAAGCCTGGTTGGTACATTCTTCTGCAGACCCTGACTCACCACAGGTGACAGAACTCCCTCCAGCACTTTGTCCCAGGTGAATTCCTTGTAATTCGTGAAGCAAATACGAAATTCCCAGTGCAGCAGCAAGCAACACCAGGAAAACTGGAGGATGACCAAATGGCTTCAGAGTCCACAAGAGTAGACTATTAGCCCCCAGTGGCCACAGTTTACCTACAAACAGAAAATTAAATACAGCTTCCTCATGTTTATTGGAAAATAAGAAATCATGTATTCCAGGTCACATAGAAGCATACCCAGATTTGATGGTCTCACTACAAAGGAAGCTGAATCTCCTGACTACAACATATATTTCAAGTGCCCAACCTCAGAGGCAGTTCCTCAAGAAGTCTTTAGTCCAGCAGAGCTCCATGTTTGTGGAGTGTTTACCCTGTCCCTTACTTTTGGAATCTCCTCTACCACCTCCAAGTTTGTGAACTCGTGAGCATATTTGATTCCAGATATGTATTCACAGATTTTCTAACTCTTCTCCTCTAATTGTGTCTAACTTGGGGCCAAGGTAATCTCAAGGCATTGTTATGGATGAGAGTGGGAAGATACTTTTGTAGCATATATTTGCATAAACATTGGAATCATTTTCCAAATTTTCATTCAAAATACTGAATCCCTGACACAAACCCATGCCAACTAGACTCTGACTACTAATTCTAATATGATGGAGAAAATTAACCCAAACAGAATAGAAATACAAGCAGTTCAGAGGAGGAATGGTGTATCATTGGAATTGCCTTTTGCATTATATAGGGTAGGAGTTATAAATCTAGTCAATTTTTTGTTGAAATGGTTCTCCATGTGTTTTTAAAGTTAACAAATATGTGAATTCCTGTCTACCTTTCTCTGTATCCTATTCAGCACATGTAATTTTATATGCACATATAGAATCCTACCTGGTACCACACGTACATTCTTGTGAGGTGGCTGACTTGGCAGACACAAATTGTGAGAAGAGATCACTCCTCCTAAACGCTGTTGAAACTGAAAATTCAAACTATTGATGAGCTTCCTAGTACAATAAAATTATACATGAATCCATGTTCAGTAAAACAAATTTATTTGGATCTGTGGATGACATATATTTCGTGGTGAATTTCAATTGGGATATATTGCTACTTTTTAATGTCTGTTTGTGTGCGTGCGTGTGTGTGTGTGTGTGTGTGTGTGTATGTTTATATATATATACACACACACTCTACAGATTTTTCAAAATATGAAATATATGTGTCTTATTATACACTCCATAAATTCATTCATATTCATGTATGTGGATTAATAATCAACTTTTCACAAGATTATTCTGAGAAATATTCATCCACCTGAACTACATATTTGATTCCTATTACTGAAAACTAACAGTAAATGGTGCATACAAATCCTAATATTTCTGCAGTAACTGACACAGTTTTATATCAATGCAAGTAGATTCCTATGGGACGTGATGTGTATTTTGTCATTCATTTTTATTCAATACTGGTACATTTCTTTTTCTTCAGTTAATGCACATGATAGGATATATATTTAATTCACTAGTTCAGAAATTTATAGGCATTTTGTTTTACTTTTCATCACTTCCTAATTCAGAAAACATGTTTTCCACAGGGTTTCATGACTGGTCTTTTCATGAGACTTCTTTCACAAAATGCAAAGGTCACACTTATGTTTGTACCGAAGTCTAAATGGAAAGTGAGTATGGATTACTAAAAACATCTATGTCCAGGTTGCCTAATGCTATCAAATGTCAATTTTATTGGTGACTACATATTTGTTTCTTCCTAAGATTATATATTCAACCTCAACACTGTTGAAAATGCCTGATCCTATCACGTACTTTATACTTTGCCTGATTTCCTAATGTCTCTATTGATATATGGTTTCCTACATACTTTCCAGAGTTCATCAATGTGACTGGCTCTTCACATGTGTTGATATTTACATTCATTCTCTACCCGAAACCCTACTGTTATAGAACGTTTGGTTCAAATCCTTTACTCACTCTGCTTTCTAAACCTATGAATATCTTCCTAATCCTACTGACTATCCTTCTGACTGGATGTTCTTTTTGACATTCAATCATCCAAGGTACAAGTTCCTATGCCATTGTATATCAATTTATCTGAGACATCTGTGCAGAATATAATTCAAAGCTGAGTATTTCAATCAAGGGCCCAATGCACTTCTGGGCGTCAAATCTTACCTAGATTTCTGTGTTCATACTTATATTTCACCTATATATTCTTGTAAATATCGCAGGTTCCCAAAACCATTATTCATTGCACAGAATGATTCCTAAGCCAAATCAAACTTGTTATTAACCCTAAGCATACACTGTTCCATCAATCTATCTTTACAGTAGAGCAGGGACAGAGTTGGTCTTACAATACAGGTATGTAGGGGATCTTCCACCTGCTGAAATCCTCAAAGGTCCATGCAGAAATGATCCCTGGAGAAGACTTAGGCAGCTATGAAGGACCTGAGAGCACAAAATCATCTTCCATGGCAAAAAAACCGGTCAGGATGAAGTATTGTGTCTGAATCAGTCGCTCTGTTCTTAATGTAGAGAAGATGGACAAAACCAGGCCTGTGTGGAGAGCTGTTCCATGGTGCCTGTGGTTGATATACCATTCTAACTTATGACTGAGTCAGAGAAAGTAGGGGCAGCCTCCATCTCATGGGACCCTTGTAAACAACTGTTAGGACAAAGTGGTTGCCAAGGTATTGACCTCATTTAGTTCCTGAAGGAAGTGACCTACCTCACTTCCTTGGTGATGGAACTCTCTGAACTTGGGATCCAGGAAGCCAGCCACCCAGAGCCAGTGCCAGTCCCATTCCCAGTGGGCACACTTGTTTGAATTTTCCAAGGACAGAGTCAGTCTTTCTTGGTACCTCCTGATGTGAGGATGACCAAATGCTAGGAGAACTCTGAAGAGGGGCCTTTCCTGAGGAAGCAGGTAGTGGCTCATTGCTGGCTCCTGACAACTTAACAGAGTTGCCAAAAGGGACCTGATCTGATAAAGGACAGGCCATTTTGGGGGAACATAGTATGGTCCACCAGTCAGAGGACACTCCGGATAGTCACAGACCTTGTTGTGGGAATGAGGTGCCTTAGTGGGTGTGGGTGTGAGTTCGTGGTTTTGTCTCATGTTCTGAGAATAGGTAGCAAAGGTTGTTTGTTTGGTTTGGAGTCGACTGTTTCTAGTAAGTCATTAGAGAAGGCGAGTTTTTCTATGTCTGTGTATCCACTGTGTCCGTGGTTGTAGTTATTAGAAAAGCGAATACATCAATGGAGGTGTCCTGACTAGTAGGAAGCTTCCAGGCATTTATTCTGCCCTTTTTATGAATGGACTGCGGCTTGCCTTATGGATAGACAACACCTACTATCTTCCTAAGTTCCTGTTCACCTCCTGATTTCTGGCCTCTCTCCAGAATAGGCTCATGGTTTTGTGTCCAAGATATGTACCACCTCCAAACTCTGTGACATAGCCATGTACTGGATAGCTGAATGGAATGGGAACATCTCAGAAACCTCAGAGATCAGTGTAACCAGAAAAGTCTCAGTGGAGAAACCCTGCTTTGGGCAATTTCCTTACCTATGGTTCCCTTGCCCTGAATGTTAGGAATGTCGTTGCCTCAGGCCACCCCTTTGTGGAGCCTGAAGAAAACAGTTTTCAAATTAAAATGAATGGGCATCACCTGTGGCTCTTTGCTTAATTACTTTGGAAAGGGATGTGTCTGAATCAGCCTCTTGGCCCTGTGTGAGGTTGTGGCTTTGATTCTCAAAACCTGATAGATCTAAAGAAAAATCCCATGCGTGCATCCAAAACCAAAATTGCCAAAAGAGCAGTCATTGCTGATGAAGTCTTTCGCCTCCCTCTGTAAGTTTCCTGACCTCTATCAAGTGAGAATAGGGAAGATACACCAAGTCAATTGATGGCTCCTATTGGAAAAATTCTATCACTGATGACAGCATCAGCATAAGTACCCCAACACTGCCACAATTCGCTGCACCAGCAGATAGTTCACAATGCATACAAGTGAGTTCACAATGTATACAAGTGATACATAATCCAGGCAAGTTCTACAAGCAGTTCAGTGATGGCTATTGCAGAATCTGTAGATTGATTTTATCTTTGTCTTCACCGGCACTGGGATGAAGATAGGAATTCTGGCAATAATGGCTAAAGAAAAAATTCTGTAACATTCCTGAAGGCACTAAAAGAAAACAATTTTCTTAACAATTTACGTTATCTTGAAGAGAATAATTAAATATAATGAAAAGGAAAAGTGAAAGTAAACAAACACGTCTGTTAACCTCCTATTTTTTCACATATTAAAACAATCCTGAACAGTTGTTTACCCAATTTAAATTAAACAATTTAATTCACGTGAATAAAAAAAATGGATATATTATTTCATTAGCACTCATCATATGTGATATATGGACATACGCACATTCAAATATATAACACAAAACACAAGTGTGCACACATAATAAATACATACAACACATAATATAATAGTAAAGGCCTTATAACATTTTACATGTGAAATCATCATTGCAATGTTTAAAAACTCTACAGTCAAAAAATAGAACTGATAAGCAAAACATTAACCTAGGTCTGTATGAGCTCAAAAAAACAAAAGAGAACTTTATGATTTGAGAAAGGGCAATAATAAAATAGATATTGAAAAAAGCATCCCTGTTCTGTCACAGATGTAAGGATAGCCAAACTGGAGTTTTGGATATCAGCTGTTATGGATTTGAGCCAAATCATCTTATTTTGGTCTATCGAAATCGCTTCAGTTAATCTCTCTGGAATCCAAATCGGCTGCTGTTCTCCCTGTGGAAACACATAAACAGACCCCCGACTCCAGGCAATCACTGGGTCGGGATCTTAGTTAATCTCTCTGGAATCCAAATCGGCTGCTGTTCTTCCTGTGGAAACCCACAAACAGACCTCCAACTCCAGAAAATTAATGGGTCAGGACCTTTCCATTGTCCTGTTAGAATATCCTTCCAAAGTACCTCGGGCTTATACACATTTTTTGGACACTTATGCCTTTCTGCAGCACTAAGTCCTGAAAATCCAAATTTAAAAAGTTTAGAGTAAAAAGGGTTATTTTAAGTTTATCTTTGGGGAATTTATATCCCTTCCCAATTCTGTCTTCTTACTTTAATGAGTACATTTTAATAGTGTGATGAGCTCTTTCAACTATGGCTTGTCCCTGTGGATTGTATGGGTTTCCTGATATATGAGTAATGCCAAATGATGAGCAAAATGGTTTAAAAGAGGTAGAAGTATAACCGGGGGCATTATCAGTTTTTAACTGCTTTGGAATGACCACAGTGGCAAAATTTTGTAAGCAATGAGCTATAACATCTTTAGTTTTTTTCCCCCATGAAGGGAGCCCATCAAAAATCCAGAAGAAGTATCAACTGTAACATGCAAATATTTTAATTTTCCAAATTCTGGCAAGTGTGTGACATCCATCTGCCATATATGGTAAGGTATCAATCCTCTACGATTGACTCTAAGATTAAAATGTGGTAAAATGGTCACACAATTTTGACATTGTTTTATTATTTGTCTAGCTTGTTCCTTAGTTATTTTAAAATGCTTTTGTAAAGTATTAGCATTGATAATGAACTTTTTATGAAAATTTATAACTTCTTCTAGTGTACAGAAAATATGTATGTATGTCATGTGTAGTTTTACCTGCTAAATCATTGCCCAAACTAAGGGCTCCAGGCAATCCTGTATGTGCCCAGATATGTCCTATTAAGAATGGATATTTTCTGTCCCAGATTAGACTTTGTATACTGGAAAGGAAAGAGAAAACAGTAGAGGAAGGGGAAATCCTACCAGCATCTTCAAGAGATACTATAGCATTAACTATATACTGACTATTGGAAAATAAATTAAACACAGAATCTTTAAACATCACAAAAGCTTATAATACTGCATTAAGCTCTACCTTTTGAGCTGATTTTTGGGGTGCTAAAAATGTAAAAATTTGATCAGGTGTAACTATTGCTGCTGTACCATTATTTGACCCATCAGTGAATATATTTGGAGCATTCATGATAGGAGTTTTCTTGTAATTTTTGGAAAAATTACAGGATGCAATGACCCAAAAGACAATAAAAGATTAGATGGTAAGTGGTTATCAAATGAAACATTAGATTTACACATGATTATTGCCCAAGTATTTAACTCATTAGCTAATTCATCAATTTGATTCATAGTGTATGGAGTAATAATTTTATTGGGAGAAATTCCAAACACTCCCTTTGCTGCTTTTATTCCTATGAGTATTAATTGTCCCTCAGCCTCAGGATACCTAGTAATAATAGTGTTAGAAGAATAAGATAAATGTATCCATAATAATGGACCTTCTTGCCAAAATACTCCTGTAGGAATATTTTTTGTTGGTAGTACAATAAATAATAAAGGCATTATTTTATCAAATCTATCCAAATGCATATTTCCCATATATGTTTCAATGATTTTTAATGCCTTTATTGCTTCAGGCGTAAACATTCTGGGTGAATTTGGATCAGATGGACCTTTTAGGATATCAAATATAGGTCCCAACTGTCCTGTTGGTATACCTAGATAAGGCCTTATCCAATTAATGTCTTCTAATAACTTCTGAAAGTCATTAATTGATTTGAGTTGATCTACTCGTATTTGAATTTTTGGTGGACTGACCATGGTTGAGGATAATAGAACTCCTAAATAATTAATTGGAAAATTTAATTGTATTTTATCAATTGATATCCCTAGATTATAATTTTTTAATAAGTTTGTAAGTGTGGCATAACATTCTAGCAATGGGTTTTTAACTTGTGTGCTAATAACACATCATCCATATTGTGAAATATTTGTAGTTCAGGATTTTGATTTCTAAGTGGCTGGATTACTTTGTTAACATAAATATGACAAATAGTTGGGCTGTTAGCCATCCCTTGAGGGAGTACTTTCCACTCATACCTCTGATCAGGACCTTCATGATTCAGTGCAGGGATAGTAAATGCAAAACTTGGACTATCCTCAAGAAGAATTGGAAATGAAAAAAAAAAACAATCTTTAATATGTATAACTAAAACATACCAAGTTTTTGGCAAAGCAGACAATTGAGGAATCCTTCATTGAGCAGGTCCCAAAATAACCATCTCATTATTAATGGCTCTTAAATCTTGCAATAATCTCCATTTACCAGATTTCTTTTTGATGACAGAAATGAAAGTATAATGGGGAGATACAGAAGGTTGTATATGTTCTTCCGCTAATTGTTGTTTGACCAGGAACTGGGCTGCTTGTATCTTTTCTTTAGTCAGGGTCCACTGAAGAAGCCATACTGGTCTTTCTGATTTCCAAGTAATTTTTATTGTCTCAGTGGCCCTTTCTGAAAATCCAACCCATGTCTGTCTGTTGCTTGGTCTATTTGTATTGGCGCTGCTATACCTTGTTCTTGTTTTTCTAATCTTTTTCCTTTCCTAAAACCTTCTCTAGCCATAATAGTGTGTACATTTTGATTGATGTTATTTGTTAATGTCAAACCTAATTGATCTAGGACATCTCATCCCAATAAATTTACGGGAAGATTATCCAATACATATGGCTGTATAGTTCCTTCACATTCTTCAGGATCCTTCCAATCCAATACCATTGCACTTCTATGGGGATTAGTTGCCACTCCTAGGTCTCAAAATGTTTGAGTGTATTGTTGTAATGGCCAATGTTTTGGCCATTCTTGATGAGAGACAATGCTAACATCTGCACCTGTATCAAGTAGCCCATTGAATTCGTGTCTTTGAATATTTAGTTTTAGCCTGGGGCGAGAATCTAAATTTAAAGAAAGCATAACCAAATCTACACCTGTGGAGCCTAATCCCTTGGAACCTCTTTCTACAGCACGACTGGAAAATTTATCATGCAGACTGAGTATTATTAGTAACTGTGCTATTCTATCTCCTGGTGAAATTACTGATATGTCCTTTGGAGAACTGGTTATAAATTTTATTTCACCTTCATAATCGGGATCAATTACCCAAGGACTTATCATAAGTCCTTTTAGATTAGAAGTGCTGCGTCCCAATAATAAGCCTACTGTTCCTTTGAGAAGAGGTCCTTTCACCATGTGTGAATGATTTGAACCCCCATCTCTACAGTTAGTACTGATCTGACGGAGGTGCAGATGTCTAACCCTGCGCTCCCTCTGATTTGTCTGATGAGGCGTCTGATGCACAATGTGTCCTGGGCACTACACTGATGGGGTTGCTGGGTTCCTCCAGTGCTCCGTATATTTGTGGTTTTGGGCCCCAGAGCATTGGGCTCCCCTGTCCATTTTTTGGCAATGGAGCCCGGTTCCTTTCTCCATGATATCGTGGATAAACAGCTAGTCCTTGTTCGTTTTTGATAATGAAGTACCCTCTATGGTGGTTTGAGAACGGCATTCATTAGCCCAATGTCTCCCTCTACGGCATCGTGGGCAAATACCCAGTATTCTACTCCTTTGGTACCTATTTTTGTTAAACCCTCTTCCTATGGAGCAATTCCTTTTAAAATGCCCTGTTTGTTCACAATTGTAGCATGTTCCTGGCCTTGCATCTAAAGCCTGTTTAATGCAGCTGCCACAAATTGCCCTTGTTCATTGATGTCTCTGGCATCTAAAGCCTGTTTTACTGCAGCTGCCATGACTTCCTCTTATTCATTAATGTCTTTACATAATTTAATATATGTGTTTAAATCTTCATGTTTCCATGGTCTAGTGATATCTCTGCACCTACGATTCGCTTGGTCATAAGCCAGTTTTTTATTAATGGCATTGCTTGTTCTGTATTCCCCAAAACTCTGGTAGCTGTTTGAATAAGCCTATCTACAAATTCAGTGTAAGATTCATTAGCTCCTTGTATTACCTTAGATAATTGACCTTGTAAACCTCCATGTCCTTGTAAAGTCTTCCATGCCCTAACCGCCTCTGCAGCAATTTGTGCGTATACGCCAGGATCATATGCAATTTGTTGCTGCTGGTCCTCATAAGGTCCCTTTCCTAACAAAATATCTAGATTTCTCTGAGGATAACCAGCTTCTGCATTTCACCTAGCCGTCTCCTTGCAAAATTCCTCATTGGCAACCTTCCATAAAAGGTATTGACCTCCATTTAGCACAGCTTTACACATATTAGCCCAATCTACTGGCATCATATTCAAGTTGTTAATGGATTCGACCAAGCTTACAATGAAGGGTACTTGAGGACCATAGGTTGTTACAGCCCCTTTTAGCTGCTTCACTATTTTGAAATTTAAAGCATGGTGAATTCGCTGCCCTCCTACCTCAAATACAGGGCATGTTAATACTTGAGATCCTGTCTCAGGAACCGAACTATCAACTGCGGGGTTTGGGGGCCTCCTAGCATATGGAGGTGGCCTTGTTATTTGGACATTTACATACTCTGGTGATAGAAAGGTGTTAGTAACAGTCTCCTGTAAAGGAGGCGCTGTTGATTGGACACTTACGCCCTCTAGTTATTGAAAGTTGTTAGTAGCAGTCTCCTTTTGTAACTTTGCCCCTGATGGCTTTTTCTGACCTAAGCTTTGTTCCTCTATCTTTGTCTGATCTGAAGTCTTTGGACTAAGCAAACCAGATATAAACGTCCTCAATGGCAATGTGCCAACTGTCAGAGTCCCTGGGCTGTTCTTTTCCCCCCCTTTTAAATCTTCACCATGATGGTTCCATTATGGTATATTTAATAACTCCTTAAAAATCCATGGGCTACATTTTTGTATTGTATCAACGTATGCCCTGACTGTCCTTGACTTTACTGAGGTGCCTCGTTCCTCTAACAATTTACTTAACACTCTTTCAGTTTGTTTTTTTACTAATTTCTGATCCTGTATTTCTACTATAATACAACCCAACAAGACGATGCCAAACAAAACCGAGACAGAATAAAATAAAAAGGGAACAACAAAAAGTCATTATAGCCTTTATATCCTACTGACATGTGCATCCGTCCTTTCTCCCTATCTGTTCCTCAGAAGTAAATAATTTTTTTTCTCAGATGTGAGCGGTTTTTCATCCATCTCACTCATCTCCATGGACAGGCAACAAAAGTGAAGCAAAACAAAAGAGGAATCTTAAAATGGCTACCGATCCTCTCGCCCTTCCCTCAGGGGCTAGCAGTTTACCTTATCACTTACCCTCAGTGGCTCCCCGTGCCAGCTACCAAATGCTGCAGTCTGGCTGGGCACGATTCAAGAGCGACTTTTCAAAAGAAACAAAGTTTATTTTTAGAACCACACACGCCAAGCAAAACAGCTCCTTAGGAAAAACCCTCAGAGCCCAACTGCCACCACTGGCTTCCTTGCAAAGTTTCTGTCACACCCACAAGCCTCTCCACCTCCCACAATCCTCCTGCTCTTGAGGCCATATGGCTGGGTCAGGTGGGTGGAGCCAAAAAAGTCCCACAATGAGCAGCTCTGTGGTCTGAAAGGGCAGGGAAACTGCCCAATGTGCATCATCGCAGAGGAGCCAATCAGCTTGATGTTGCTGGGGCTGCTGTGAGCCAATCATCAGCTGGCAGTCGGAAAGAGCGGGGAAAAAGCTCAATGAGCATCTCCATTGTGCATCACCACAGAGGAGCCAATCAGCTAGATGTTGCTGGGGCCGCTGTGAGCCAATAATCATCTCGCAGGGGAATGTTGCTGGTAACTGGAAGTTTGATGGGGCCCCTTAAGCTGTGGCTCTCAACAAATTGGTGTCTCCTTTCTCTGTAGACTATTCAGCACATGTATTTTTATATGCACATATAGAATCCTACCTGTTATCAAACGTACATTTTTGTGAGGTTGCTGACTAGGCATGTACAAGTTATGAGAAGAGATCACTCCTCTTAAACACTGTTGGAATTGAGAATTCAACCTATGGGTGAGCTTGTTATTAGAACAACATTATATATAGATCCATTTTCAGTGAAATCAATATTTTTGCACCTGTGGATGTTACATATTTCATGATGAATTTCAATTGGCAAATATATTGCTAGTTTAAATGTCTGTCTCTGTGTGTGTGTGTGTGTGTGTGTGTGTGTGTGTATATATATATTTATTTATATATATATATATACTCTCCAAATTTTTCAAAATATGAAATATATGAATCTTATTATACACTCCTTAAAATCATTCATATTTATGTATGTGGATTTATGATCAACTTTTCACAAGATTATTCTCAGAAATATTCATCCACCTTAAATACAGATTTGTTTCCTAGTACTGAAGACTAACTTCAGTGAATGGTGCACACAAATCCTAATATTTCTACAGTAAAACCAAGTTCAACATCAATGCAAGCATTTTCCTATGGGACATGATGTGTATTTTGCGGTTCATTTTTATTAAACAGTGGTACATTACTATTTCTTCAGTTTATGCACATCATATGATATATCTTTCATCCACAAGTTCACAAATTTATAGGCATTTGTTTCAATTTCAATCACCTCCTGCTTCAGAACACATATATTCCTCCAGTGTTCTTGACTGGTCTTGTCATGAGACTTCTTTCCAAACACATTATTTTTGATTTTCATAATCATATTTGAAGCAAAACTCACACACTCTTCATGATAAACCATAACCCTAATATTACCGTTAGATGTATACCTGGTTGTAGTGAATGTATGAATATCAGTTTAAGATTTCCAGTATATTTTCAGATATCAAATCAATCCACTATTTAAAGTTGGAACCAGTTATATTATTTATTCACAGTATCGTCTATTCATACATTATTTCTATATCCATTGACACAGGGTACTCCACTTTGTTCCCCCAATATTTATACGTCTTCAAAATATTGCTCCCAGTAATGGTGGAAGAAATGCTCATGTCACCTGATCTACATATAAATTTTAACACAGTAATATTCTGGACACAGAAAGCAAAAGTCACTCTTATGATTGTAGCAAAGCCTAAAAGGAAAGTGAGCATGGATTACTAAAAATATCCATGTCCCGGTTGCTTAATGCTCTAAAATGTAAATCCTATTGATAAATCCTATGTATTTGTTTCTTTCTAAGATTATATATTCAAACTCAACCCTGTTGAAAATGTCTAATCCTATCCCTCACTTTATACATTGCCTGATTTGTTAATGTCTCTATTGATATCTGCTTTCCTACATATTTTCCCCATTTCATCATTGTGTCTGACTCTTCACATGTGCTGATATTTACATTCACTCTCTTATTGAAAACCAATTGCTAAAGAACATTTGGTCCAAATCCTATACTCATTGTTGTTTCTAAACCTAGAGACTATCGTCCTAAACCTACGGACTTTCCCTTTGTGACTGGATGTTCTCTTCAACTTTCAATCATCCAAGGTACAAGGTCCTATGTCATTGTATATCGATTTATCTGAGACATCTGTGCAGAACATAATTCAAAGCTAAGTAACCCACTCAAGGGCCCAATGCCCATCTGAGCTTCAAATCTTGCCTAGATTTCTGTTTTCATACTTTTATTTTACCTATATATTCTTGTAATTATTGCAGATTCCCAGTACGAATATTCATCCTGCAGAATGATTCCTAACCAAATCGAACGTGTTATTAACCCTAACCATACACTGTTCCCTCAATCTAACTTTACAGAAGAGCAGGGACAGTGTGACCAGGAAAGTCTCAGTGCAGAAACCCTGCTTTGGGCCTTTTGCTTACCTATTTTTTCTGTTGCCCTGAATGTCAGGAAGTTCTTTACCTCAGGCTAACCCTTTGTAAAGCCTGAAGAAAACAGTTTTCAAATGGAAATGAATGGGCATCACCTATGGCTCTTTGCTAAATTTCTTTGGAAAGGGATGTGTCTGAATCAGCATCTTGGCCCTGTGTGAGGCTGTGACTTAGATTCTCAGCACCTGATGGATCTAAAGAAAGATCCCATGTGTGCATCCAAAACCAAAATGGCAAAAAGTTCAGTCATTTTGGATGAAGTATCTTCCCTTCCTCTGTTAGATTCCTGACCTCCATCAATTGAGAATAGGGATCCTTTGGGTCATATGAGTTCTTCAATCCCTGAAGAGGTGCTTGGGTTTCTCATGATTCCAATTCACATAAAGAATCTGTACCTATCAATCAGAAGTAGTCAGTCAATATTGCTCCCAGAAATGGTGGAAGAAATACTCATGTCACCTGATCTACATATACATTTATTCACAGAAATATTCTGGACACTAAATTCAAAGTTCACATTTATGATTGTACCAAAGCCAAAATGGAAAATTAACATGGATTACTAAAATCATCCATGTCCTAGATTACTTATGCTCTCAAATGTCAATCCTATTGATGACTACATATTTGTTTCTTCCTAAGATTGCATATTCAAACTCAACCCTGATTTCATAATGTCTCTATTGATATCTGCTTACCTACATATTTTTCCCACTTCATCATTGTGACAGACTCTTCACATGTGCTGACATTTAAATTCATTTTCTATCCGAAACCCTGTTGCTAAAGAAATTTTGTTCCAAATCATACACTCACCCTTCTTCCTATACCTACCTACTAGCTTCCTATTCCTACTGACTATCCCTTTTTGACCGGATGTTCGCTTCTACATTCAATCATCCAAGGTATAATGTCCTATGCCATTGTATATCAATTTATCTGAGACATCTGTGCAGAATGTAATTCAATGCTCAGTATCACAATCAAGGGCCCAATGCACTTCTGGGCTTCCAATCTTACTTGGATTTCTATTTTCATACACACAGTTCACCTCTATATTCTTATAAATTTCACAGGTTGCCAATACCATTATTCATCCAGAAAATGATTCCTAATCCAAATTGAACCTGTTATTAACCCTAAACATACAGTGTTCCCTCAATCTTACTTTACAGAAGAGCAGGGACAGAGGTGGTCTTATAATACTGAAATGTAGGGATCCTCTACCTGCTGAGAACTTCAAAGGTCCATGCTGAAAGTATCCCTGGAGAATATGTAGGCAGCTATGAAGGACCTGAGAGACCACAAGTCATCTTCAATGGCAAACAACCTGGTCAGGATGTAGGGTTGTGTCTTAATCAGCTTCTCTCTTCTTAATGTAGAGAAGATGGACAAATCAGGCCTGTATGGAGAGCTGTTCCCGGGTGCCAATGGTTGATATACCATTTTAACTTGTGAAATTGTCACATTAAGTAGGGGAAGCCTCCATCTCATGGGACCCTTGGAAGCAACTGTTAGGACAAAGTGGTTGCCAAGGCAGTGACCTCATTCAGATCCTGAAGGAAGTGACCTCACATCACTTCCTCGGTGATGGAAATTGGCATCCAGGAAGCCAGGCACACAGAGCCAGTCCCAGTCCCACTCCCAGTGGTGTCACTAGTTTTGAATTACCAAGGACAGAGTCAGCCTATCTTGGTACCTACAGATGTGAGAATGGCCATATGCCAGGAAAGCTCTGAAGAGGGGGCTTGTATGAGAAAACAGATAGTGGCTCACCACTGGCTTCTGACAAGTCTCAGTGAAGAAACCCTGCTTTGGTACTTTTAATTACCTATTGTTCTGTTGCTCTGAATGTCAGGAAGTTTTTTGCCTCAGGCCACCCCTTTGGGAAGCGTGAAGAAAAGAGTTTTCAAATGGAAATGAATGGGCATCATCTGTGGCTCCTTGCTTAATTGCTTTGGAAAGGGATGTGTCTGAATCAGCCTCTTGGCCCTGTGTGAGGCTATGGCTTAGATTCTTAGCACCTGATGGATCTAAAGAAGCATCCCACGTTTGCATCCAAACCCAAAAGAGCCAAAAGAGCAGTCATTGTGGATGAAGTCTCTCACCTTCCTCTGTAAGGTTCCTGACGTCCATCTATGAGAATAGGGATCATTTGGGTCAAATGAGTTCTTCAAAGCCCTGCAGAGACTAGATCATACGTTCATAGGTTTCTCATGACTCCAATTAACATAAAGAATCTAAACCCCACATTCATTAGGCCTCAAAATGGAGAATCAGAGCTGTATTAAGGGCAGGCCTCTTTGATCACTCCTGGTTCACTAGAAGGGTTTCCCAGCCACATTGACTTTAGGCAAATGTGGGCAAGGGACCTTATTTTGGATACTGTCCTTGGCTGTGCCCCTCATGAAAAACTACAGCCTGAGATTATGATGAGTGTCGATATGAAAGAAGATGAGGGCCATGTGGAAGTGTTTTGGTTTTAATTGTGGTCATTTTTGTGGCTGTTGGAAAAGATGATGGGTCCACCTGGTCTTGAACACTGGTGTGATTCCCCTTAGAGACTGAGTTTTGGAATGGACCTCAAATAAGTATTGCCATGTATTATGTTGGGATTTTAGGATGCCACACATGAGAGTTGCCCTTGGAAACTGAGATCTAGGCCCAGGGTGGCTTTCCACAGAGCACTGGGAATCTCAGGAAGAATATCACATAATTTTATTCTTAAAGAATTGGCAGCCATAGTTGCAAGTCAAAACACACATGGACCACACATTGTAGACCTCAAACGCCTGGCTTTATGTGACCTTTTTGCCTGTCTTTGGGAAGCCTTGCCTGTTAGAATTCTCCAGAATTTTCAATGAAATGAGCTTCCTCTCCATTTAATGGTTCCTGAATGAATTGAAACCCACAGTGCCTCCAACTTCATCCTTGAAAAATGTCTGATAATTACCATGAAATTTTTGAAATTCCCATGACCACTTTGCACTGTAGAATCTTTGGATGTTCTATTGATGATCACGAGTATACCAGACAGTGCCTGTTTGATTGGGTTTCAGGAAAATGGTGTAGAACAGAGATGGCAGTAATTTGGACCCTGCTGAGTAGTCGGCCTAGAGAAGTGGTGTGAAGGTGTGTGTTAAAACATTTGTGGTTGGGTGATGTGGATCTGCCATTGGCTTTCAAATGGTTTGTGACTGACATGGTGCAGCCCCCAGACCCTTGTATGTAAAGGTATGTTGTTATATGGAGAGGTTTCAGTGCAATGTTTAGAATCAGATTGCTATTGTGAAGGGGGCAAGCTATGTGGGATAGAAGCCTGGTTGGTGCATTCTTCCGCAGACCCTTACCCATCACATGTGACAGAACTCCCTCCAGTACTGTGTCCCAGTTGAACTCTTCGTATTTCATGAAGCAAATACCAAACTCCCAGTGCAGCTGCAAGAAACACAACAAAATTGGAGGATGAGCAAATGGCTTCCAAACTGGAAGACACTTAGCACTCAGTGACAACAGTTTACCTACAAAGAGAGAATTCAGCACTGCTGCCTCATGTCCTTTGGAAAATAAGAAACCATGTCCTCCAGGTCACATACATGCAGACCCAGCTTGATGGTCTCACTACAAAGGGAGCTAAAGCTCCTGACAACAACATATATTTCAAGTGCCCAACCTCAGAGGCAGTTTCTCAAAAAGTCTTTAGTCTAGCAGAGCTCCATGTTTGTGGAGTTTTACCCTCCCCCATACATTTGGAAACTCCTCTACCACCTCCAAGGTTGTGAACTCCTGAGCATTTTCCATTCGTGATGGGTATTCACAGATTTTCTAACTCTTCTCCTCTAATTGTGTCTTACTTGGGGTGAAGGTAATGTCAAGGCATTGTTCTGGATGAGAGTGGGAAGATTTTTGGGTAGCACATATTTGCATACACATTGGATTCTTTCTCCAATTTTCCATTTGAAATACTGAATCCCTGACTGTAAGGGGTAGAAGGAATTCTCCTTCAAAGAATAGTCTGACACTTACAAGAAACAGCCCCCAGGGAGACATCCTGTCTGGGAGACATCCTATAGTCATCTGTGTTCCTGAGACATCCTGTGGCCATCTGTCTTCCTGAAATATCCTGAGGTTATCTCACCTTGTGAAGACATCCAGGAACTGCTGATAAGAGAGCTTTCAAATCTCCAGCATATAAATTCCTCTGTGTGAACAATAAAAGTTTGCAGCTTGATCAGAACTTTTGTCTTGCTGTCATCTCTCGTGTCTCTTGTCCCTTTATTCCTCCCCACCTAGGTTTGCTACCCACTTTGAAGTGTCCTGCAGGCCAGGACAACTGGCGCCCAACGACTGGGGCTCGAGCCTTTGACTGAGGGGGAACCCTGTCCTCCTGGAAGATTTGGACAAGTGGAGCTCGCGATTGCCTCAGCAGACACCACTGAGAGACAGATCCAGGAGGAGAGTGGGGATGACGCACAGTGAGTGACCCACCATGGGACAAGCAGTTTCGTCACATGATTTGTTTTTGTCAGGCCACAAGGAATCCTTAAATACATGGGGGGCACGTGTTAAGAAAAATGACTTAATATTTTTCTTTTCATACATCGAAGAATTTTTTCCATGGTTTCCCCTTGAAGGTACCATTGATGGTAAAAGATGGCTTAGAGTAGGAGACATTTTAAAAGATTATTATGAATCCTTTGGCCCAGAAAAAGTGCCTGTTCCTACCTTTTCTTTCTGGAAATAAATTAGTGAAATTCTTAAAAGTTCACCCTTTGACAATGGTACCTTAATACTTGTCAGGATTGGGGAAGAGACTATGCAAAAGACCTCTCGTCCCTTCTCGGCATGCCCATCAGTTAGTATAGACATAGACCCTTCTTAGTCTCCCCAGGACCCTGGGACCTTCCTGATCTTCCTCAAAATCCCACCCTAATGAATAAGGCTCCAATGGTTTCCAACCGCCTTTATGCAGTTTTAAATCCCGGAGAAACATTGACCCCTGGGGAGGAGGCTACCTTGGAGAAGGAAGCAGCTCGCTACCATTCAGAAGACTCTCCACCTCTCAGGACCCTGCCACAGACTATAGGACTTACACATTCCCCTCCCTCCTATATCCCTCCTGCCTTTTGTGCTCTGGCCCTTCAGGGGCCAAATGTCCCCCCAGATATTTTTTCCCCACTTCCCTTGCCTAACCTGGCTCCCTTGAGAGAGTCTCTCCAACATGGACAGGAACAGATCCAATTTTTAAAAGAATAAAGATCCCTTGACTCTGAGCTCTCTTCATTAGCCTTAGGAATGGAGTCAACACAAGCTGGCCCACAGTGGTGTAATACAAAGGCGAAGCCGCTCCATCGGCCTGTGCTCGCCTTCCAGTCACCACCAGTCAGATAGATAAGCCTGCCCAGGCTGAGGTCAAAGACTTAGAAGAGGAAAAAGAGGAGGAAGCGGGGGAAATGGATCAAGGAGATCAGGACTTAGAGGATGAGGAGTTCATCCCTAGGCAGGAAGGAACCCAGAGTGTCTACAAAAAATTTAGCCTCCATTTTCTTGAAAAACTTAAAAAGGCTTGTGCTCACTATGGCCCCACTGTGCCCTATACGTTGGCTTTATTAGAAAGCTGCAGCACACAATTTCTTACTCCCAATGATTGGAAATTTTTAGACCTAGCTGCCCTCAGTGCCGGAGACTTCCTGCTATGGAATGCAGATTTCAAAGAGCCCTGTCAGAAACTACTCAAAAAAAATTAACAAAGGCCTCCTCTAAATCCTGGACTTATGTTAAGCTAGTGGGCAATGCAACTTTTGACACTAAAACTAAACGGGCACGTTTCCCTGCTGGACTTTTTGCGCAGATTTAGATGGCTGGCTTAGTTGCTTGGAGATGCCTCCCTGAAAGGGCCTCGGCTATCACTTCCCTGGCAAGAACTCGACAAGGGCCCGATGAGCCTTATAGCGACTTTGTTCCCCGGCTTTACCTAGCTGTGGAATGCTTGCTTGGACCAAGCGAAAGCGAAAGCACCTTTGTAAAACATCTTGCCTTTGAAAATGTCAACCCGGCATGTCAGGATGTTCTTCGACATCATAAGGATAAAGGGAAACTTTCTGACTTTATTAGAATCTGTGCAGGCGTGGGTGCAGCCCATGCGATGGGTCTCAAATTAGTGCCGCATTTACCAAGGCCTTTTACAATACTGGCTCAAGTACTTGCTTTACTTGTAAACAACCAGGCCATTTTGCACGCAGGTGTCCGACAGGCAAACAAAGAGTAAGAATAGTGTCTCCTCAAACTGGAGCTAAACCGACCCCAGCTACACTTTGTCCTTGATATGGTAAAGGTCATCACTGGGCCAGTGAGTGTAGATCAATGACAAATGCCCTCAGACAGCCTATTTCTTCCTACTTCTCAGGAAACTCCCTGGGGCAATGAGGTTTGTTCCCTCCCAAACTCCCAACCTACCTCAAAATCCTTCTCCACAATTGGCTCCCTCCAACTACCCACCCCGGGCAGTGCAGGATTGGACCTCTGTGCCACCACTGATACAATATTAGACTCAATGCAAGGGCCCCAGATAATACCAACTGGAATTATGGGTGCCCCTCCATCTCATACGTGTGCCCTTATTCTTGGAAGAGCCTCTACTACCTTACAAGGTGTTCAGGTCTTCCCTGGCATTAATGATAATGATTTCACTAGAGAAATAAAAATAATGGCCACAGTTATTAATAGAGTTGCGGCCATCCCAGGAGGAAAAAGTCTTGCACAATTAATACTTCTTCCCTTAGATTAAGGGGCATTTCCACCTCCCAAACCTACTGTGGGGGACTGCCTCCTTGGGCTCCTCTGAGGTATATTGGGTTCATCCCATTTCTCATATTAGACACACCCTTACCTTACTTATTGAAGGAAAGGAATACCAAGCAATTGTACTTACTGGAGCTGATGCGACAATTATTTCTCAAAAATACTGGCGATCAGGTTGGCCCCTCACCCCATCCTTGACTGACCTTAAAGGGATAGGAAAGTCAAAAAATCCTCTGGTCAGCTCTACTGCTCTTAGCTGGACTGATAAAGAGGGTAATAAGGGAACTGTCACTTCTTTCGTTGTTCCTGACCTCCCTGTTTACCTATGGGCTGGAGATATTTTGAGTCAAATAGAAGTTATTCTTGCCAGTCCCAATTCCATGGTGACTCATAAAATGCTCTGTATGAATTTTGTCCCTGGTACAGGCCTTGGGAGGCTGAGACAAGGACTGGTGGAGCCTATACAACCAATAAAAAAAAAATACATATGGACTTGGATATTTGGATTTTTAGTGTCGGTTCCTGACGCTCCTGTTCCCATGGAGATAAAATTATTTGGGAGACTCAGACTCTTGTGTGGGTGGATCAGTGGCCCCTTACCCAAGAAAATTTGGAGGCTGCCTCCATGTTAGTGAAGGAACAGCTGGCAGCCCGCCATGTAGAGCCCTCAACCTCACCATCGTACACTCCTATTTTTGTTATCAAGAAAAAATCAGGCAAGTGGCGCCTTTTACAAGATTTGTGTGCCATTAATAAAGTTATACTCCCGATGGGAGCACTACAGCCAGACATTCCCACACCAGTGGCTATTTCCAAAAACTATTGTAAAATGGTTATGGACTTAAAAGATTGCTTTTTTACCATTCCTTTGTATCCTGTGGATAGACCCTATTTTGGCTTTAGTCTTTCTTGCATTAATATTCAGGGCCCTATGCAGAGACTTCAATGGAAGGTTCTTCCCCAAGGTATGGCCAACATCCCTACTCTTTGCCAAAAATACGTTGCTCAAGAAGTAGACCCTGTGAGAGAGCGAGGGCCAAAAATTTATATTTTACATTATATGGATGATTTGTTAATTGCTGCACCTAATACCCATGATCTTAATAATTGTTACTTGGACTTTTACAAAATCCTCACTACCTTGGGACTACAGATAGCTCCTAATAAGGTTCAAACACAGGACTCTTATAAAAGTTTGTGCCTTAAAATTCTACAGAAATCAGATCCAAATTTCTAAAATACAACTACGTGTGGACCATCTTCACACCCTTAAAGATTTTCAGAAATTACTGAGGCATATTCAATGGCTAATAACATATTTAAAATTATGCACTTGTGTACTTTTGACCCTTAATGATATTTTGAGAGGTAATTCCCACCCCTCCTCCCCTCAAAATCTTACTCCCAAGGCATAACAGGCATTAAACCAAGTCACAGAAGCCATTGCCCAACAATTTGTTACGCAAATTTCTTATAACCTTCCTCTGGTTCTGGTTATTTTACACACTCCTCATACACCCACAGGAATATTTTGGCAGCGAGATCCACATTTTAATAATAAAGACTGCCCCTTGTTTTGGGTCCATTTACCCACCACATCCTCGAAGGTTATTACTGTTTATCTTGCTCAGGTAGCTTCTATTATTTTTAAAGGTCATTTGATTTCTCTACAACATTTTGGCAAAGACCCTGATAATATTTTTATTCCATATACTAAGGACCAAACCCAATTTTTACTAGAGACAAGGGATGAATGAGGTATTTCCCTATCAGGCTTTTGGGAACAATTGATCACCACCTCCCCAATGACCCCCCTTTACATTTTGTCCAGTTACATCCATTTACTTTTCCTGAAATTACTCAAAATGCTCCCATTCCTCAAGCCCTTACTGTCTTTACAGATGGTTCCTGTAATGGCCGAGCGGTCTTTGTTGTCAATAACCAGCCTACCACCTTTGATACTGTCTATCAGTCACCACAGTTTGTGGAATTGTTTGACATAACACAAGTTTTTATAACATTTTTATAATCCTGTTAATATTTATAAAGACAGTGGCTACATTGCTCATTCTGTGCACCTGCTGGTGATTTCACCCCCCATTAAGGCTTCTAACAATGCGGCCTTTCTGTTTCACCAGCTTCAGCAGCTAATTCAGGTCAGACAACACCCATTTTTCTTAGGACACATAATGGCACACTCTGATCTTTCCAGCCCTCTAATTCAAGGTAATGCCCAAGCTGATGCAGCAACTCGTTCCATCTTTCCAATTTTTGTTGGCTCCATTCAAAAGGCCACGGAGTTACACAATATACACCATTTAAATTTCCAGAGCCTTTGATTACTTTGTAAAATTACCAGGCAACAGGCACGAGAAATAGTAAAAGCATGCCCTAGTTGCGCTGCCTCCCTCCGCATTCAACACTTGGGAGTTAACCCCCGAGGATTACTGCCCGATCAGTTTTGGCAAATGGATGTTACTCATTTTCTTGAATTTGTAATAGCCAAATATATATACACATTTCTGTAGATACCTTCAGCGGCTTTATTTTTGCATCACCACATTCTGGAGAGGCTACCAAAAATGTCCTTTCTCATCTTGTTTCAGCCTTTTCTGTTATGGGTAAACCAATACATATTAAAACAGATATTTATCCTACATATACCATTGCCAAGTTTAAACAGTTTTGTGCTACCTTGCAAATTTGTCATACTCCTGGAATTCCATACAACCCTCAGGGCCAAGGCATTGTGGAACTTGCCCACCTTACCTTAAAAACTTGGCTAACCCTCCTTAAGGCTTCCTCCCTTGTATTTACCACACCCAGGCATCGCCTTAACAATGCATTATTTGCCCTTATTTTTCTTACCCTAGACAATGAAGGCCATTTGGCAGCAGACAGACACTGCCATCCCTCGTCCAATTCTGTTCGCCCACCTGTTATGTGACACAATCCCCTTACAAATAAATAACAAGGCCCAGATCCTGTCCTCATCTGGGGAGGAGGCTCAGCTTATGTTTTGGACCAAGATCAAACAGCCCCAAGATGGTTACCAGAACTCCTGGTTAAACAGGTTAATGACTTACCTCAAAACAGGGACAGAGGGACTCCTCATGAGGACAAAATTTCTTCTTTTTCAGATGCAGCCAACAATCTGCCAGCCTTGGAATAACAGTTCCTGTGGGCACAGGTACACTGGCTTAGGCACGTCTATTCACTCTTACCATCGCCTGTCTCAACAAATTATAAACTCTATCAGTAACAACTGATAAAAACTCTATCATGAACCATTAATGATTTGCAGGACCAAATAGACTCCCTGGCAGAAGTGTTCCTTCAAAAAAGACGAGGCTTAAATTTGCTGACAGCTAACCAGGGAGGTATTTGCTTGGCCTTAGGGGAATGATGCTGCATTTATGCCAATAATTCTGGCATAGTATGCACTAAAATTAAGCAGCTTCAAGAAGATCTAGAAAAGAGACGAAGGGAAATATTTGAAAATCCCCTCTGGACTGGGCTTAATGGATTTCTGCCCTATCTTCTTCCCCTATTAGGCCCTTTGTTGGGTTTACTTTTAATGGTGTCCCTAGGACCCTGCATTATAAACAGGCTGTTACAATTTATTAAAGAACAGATTAATATTTTGGCCTCTAAGCCCCTACAGGTCCACTATCATCGCCTGGATATGGAAGACCGTGCTGCCAACATTTAAAAGGATGTTCTACCCTCCTCACAAGCTTATTTCTTAAGGTTACATGCCCACAGATCTCTCTTTCTTATATAAAACTCTAAGTAACAGCTCTGACCAACCATCTTCTGCCCTTGCCATAAGGGTTCGTCCTCCATGGGCCCCTCTGTTTGGGGGAGGACACACCCATGGAGTGAGGACGTTAGGCCATAATAACAGAGGGTGCAGGAAGGACTGCAGGAGGATGGATCCATGGTTCCCAAAACCCAAGTCTTCTGAGTGACACGCTCTGGTGCATGGCAGTTGGCATGCTTCCCCCTCAAAGCCGTCTCCTTAAAAAACATGCCTAGGCCACCACGAAATCTCCTAGTAAACATGCTCGATCAGATCAGGAGATATTCTAAGGCCTGTTAGAGAAACAGAGCCTCTATAACCCCCTAAAACATTGGCCTGTAAGGTATGGTCAAATATTTAATATAAGAAAGGGGGAAGATTTCAGGGGCTAGAAGGAAGTTCTCCTTCAAAGAATAGCCTGACACTTACAAGAAATAGACCCCTGCGAGATTTCCTGCCTGGGAGACATCCCGCAGCCATCTATCACCCTGAGACATCCTGCGGCTATCCGTCTTCCTAAAATATCCTGAGGTTATCTCACCCTGTGAAGACATCCAGCAACTGCCGATAAGAGAGCTTTCTCATCCGCAGCATATAAATACACTGTGAGAACTATAAAAGTTTTCAGCATGATCAGAACTGTTGTCTTGCTGTCTTCTCTCATCACTCTTGTCCCTTCATTCCTCCCCAACAAGGTTCAACGCCCACGTTGAAGTGTCCAGCCGGCCCGGACACCTGACACTAAACCATAACCTACTAGACTCTGAC
This sequence comes from Callospermophilus lateralis, assembly GCF_048772815.1. Taxonomy (NCBI): domain Eukaryota; kingdom Metazoa; phylum Chordata; class Mammalia; order Rodentia; family Sciuridae; genus Callospermophilus; species Callospermophilus lateralis. The sequence goes on along the minus strand of NW_027512402.1, from coordinate 358,143 downwards.
TACTAATCCTAATATGATGGAGAAAAATAATCCAAACAGAATGGAAATACAAGCAGTACAGAGGAGGCATGGTGTATAGTTGGACTTGCCTTTTGAATGATATAGGGTAGGTGTTATAAATCTAGCTAATTTTTAACTGAAATAGTTCTCCACATGTTTTTAAAGTTAACAAATATGTGAATACCTGTCTCCCTTTCTCTGTAGCCAATTAAGCACATGTATTTTTATATGCACATATAGAATCTTACCTGGTATCACACGTATATTCTTCTGAGGTGTCTGACTTGGCAAATACAAATTGTGAGAAGAGATCACTCCTCCTAAACTCTGTTGGAACTGAAAATTCAACCTATGGGTGAGCCTCCTAGTAGAACAACATTATACATAAATCGATGTTCGGTAAAATAAATATTTTTGCATCTGTGGCTGATGTACATTTCATGAAGAATTTTGATTAGCATATATATTGCTACATTTTATTGTCTGTGTGTGTTTTTTAATATATATATATATATATATATATATATATATATATATATATATACTCTCCAAATTTTTCCAAATATAAAATATATGTGTCTTATATACACTACCTAAATTCATTCATGTTCATAAATATATGTGTCTTATATACACTACCTAAATTCATTCATGTTCATGTATGTGGATTTATAATCAACATTTCACAAGATTATTCTCAGAAATATTCATCCACCTGAAATACATATTTGTTTCCTATTACTGAAAACTAACTTCAGTGAATGGTGCATACAATCCTAATATTTCTACATTAACTGACCCTGTTTAACATCAATGCAAGTAGATTCCTATGGGACATGATGTGTATTTTGAAGTTCATTTTATTCAACACTGGTACAATAGAATTTCTATAGTTTACGAACATCATAGGACATATATTTCATCCATAAGTTCACAAATTTATAGGCATTTGATTCACTTTCAGTCATTTACTGATTCAGAACACATGTATTCCTCCAGGTTTCTTGACTGGTCTTTTCATGAGACTTCATTTCAAACACATTATTTTTGATTTCCATAATCATTTTGAAGCAAAACTCACACACTCTTCATGATAAAACATAACCCTAATATTACCATTAGATGTATTACTGGTTGGAATGAATAATTGTATATCAATATAAGATTTTCTGTATATATTCAGATATCAATTCAATCCTTTATTTTAAAGTTGGAACCAATTATATTATTTATTCACAGTATGGTCTATTCATGCATTATCTCTACATTCATAGACACAGGGTACATCTATTTGTAACCCCAATACTAATTTATTCGTCTTCAAAATGTTGCTCCCAGAAATGGTGGAAGAAATACTCATGTCACCTGATCTACGTATGCATTTATCACAGTAATATTCTGGACACAAAAAGCAGAGGTCACACTTATGATTGTACCAAAGCCTAAATGGAAAGTGAGCATGGATTACTAAAAACATTCATGTCCAGGTTGCCTAATGCTCTCAAATGTCAATCCTATTTATGACAACATATTTGTTTCTTCCTAAGACTATATATTCAGCCTCAGCCCTGTTGCAAATGTCTAATCCTATCACTCACTTTATACTTTCCCTGATTTCCTAATGTCTCTATTGATGTCTGCTTTCCTAAATATTTTCACCAGTTCACAATTTTGACTAACACTTCACATGTGCTGACATTTACATTCACTGTCTATGTGATACCCTATTGCTAAAGAACTTTTGTTACAATTCCTGTACTCACTCTTCTTCTGAAACCTACAGAATATCTTCCTAATCCTACCGACTATCCCAGTTTGAGTGGATACTCACTTCTACATTCAATCATCCAAGGTACAAGGTCCTATGCCATTGATTATTGATTTATCTGAAACATCTATGCAGAACATGTATCAAAGCTAAGTATCCCAATCAAGAGCGCAATGCCCTAGTGGGATTCCAATCTTACCTAGATTTCTGTTTTCATACTTATATTTCACCTATATATTCTTATAAATATCACAGGTTCCCAATACCATTATTCATCAAGCAGAATGATTCCTAACCCAAATCAAACCTGTTATTAAGCGAAATGATACACTGTTCCCTCAATCTAACTTTACAGAAGAGCAGGGACAGTGTTGGTCCTAAAATAGAGGAATGTAGTGAATCTTCCACCTGTTGAAAAACTCAAAGTTTCATGCAGAAGTGATCCCTGGAGAAGATATAGGCACCACTGAAGGACCTGAGAGAGCAAAAGTCAACTTCCATGGCAAACAACCTGGTCAGGATGAAAGGTTGTTACTGAATCAGCCTCTCTGTTCTTTTTTTTATTATTGGTTGTTCAAAACCTTACAAATCTTTTGACATAACATATTCATACATTAGCATACATTAGCTTCAAGTGATTTATGAACTCCCATTTTTACCCCAGATACAGATTGAAGAATCACTTCGGTTACACATCCACATTTTTACATAATTCCATACTAGTAATTGTTGTATTCTGCTACCGTTCCTATCCTCTACTATCCCCCCTCCCCTCCCCTCGGATCTTCTCTGTCCACCCCATCTACTGTAATTCATTTCTCACCTTGTTTATTTTCCCATTCCATTCACAACCTCTAATATGTAATTTAGTATAACAATGAGGGTCTCCCTCCATTTCCATGCAATTCCCCTTTTCTCTCTCTTTCCCTCCCACCTCATGTCTCTGTTTAATGTTAATCTTTTCTTCCTGCTCTTCCTCCCTGCTCTATTCTTAGTTGCTCTCATTATATCAAAGAAGACATTTGGTATTTGTTTTTTAGGGATTGGCCAGCTTCACTAAGCATAATCTGCTCTAGTGCCACCCATTAGAATATGGACTCAAACAGTCCTGTTTGGAGAGCTGGTCCCTGGTGCCTATGGTTGATATACATTCTAACTTGTGAAAGTGTCACAGGACGTAGGGGCAGCCTCCATCTCATGGGACCCTTGGAAGCAACTGTTAGGACAAAGTTGTTGCTAAGGCAGTGACCTCATTCAGTTCCTGAAGGAAGTGACCTCACCTCACTTCCTTGGTGATGGAACTCTAAGAACTTGGGATGCAGGAAGACAGGCACCCAGAGCCTGTCCCAGTCCCAGTCCCAGTGGTCTCACTTGTTTGGATATACCAAGGACAGAGTCAGTCTTTCTTGGTACCTACTGATATGAGAATGGCCAAAAGCCAGAAAAGCTCTAAAGAGGGGCCTTTCCTGAGAAAGCAGATAGTGGTTCACCAGTGGCTCCTGACATCTTCACAGAGTTGGTTAAAGAGACCAGATCTGAGACAGGACAGGCCATTTCGGGGGAACATACTATAACCCACCAGTCAGAGGACACTCTGGATAGTCACAGACCTACTTTGGGGAAGGAGGTGCCTCTGTGGGTGTCGCTGTGTGTTTATGGATTTGCCTCATGTTCTGAGAATAGATAGAAAAGGCGGTTTGTTTGGTTTTGAGTGAACTGTTTCTAGTAAGTCATTTGACAACGCGAGTGTTTCTATGTCTGTGTATCCCACTGTGTCCATGGTTATAGACATTATAAAAGATAATGCATCAATTGATGTGTCCTGTCTAGTAGAAAGCTTCCCATCATTTATTCTGCCAAATTGATGAATGGATTTTGGCTTGCCTTATCGATGGGCAACACGCGCTATCTTCCAAAGTTCGTGCGTTCTTCCTGAATTCTGGCCACTCTACAGAATAGGCTCATGGTTTTGTGTCCAATATATGTACCACTTCCAAACCCTGTTACATGGCCATGTACTGGATAGCTGAAGGGAATGGCGAGCATCTCAGAAAACTCAGATATCAGTGTGACCAATAAAGTCTCAGTGGAGAAACCCTGCTTTGCTTACCTATTGTTCTGTTGCCCTGAATGTCAGGAAGGTCTTTGTTTCAGGCCACCCCTTTGTGAAGCCTGAAGAAAACAGGTTTCAAATGGAAATGAATGGGCATCACCTGTGGCTCTTTGCTTAATTGCTTTGAAAAGGGATGTGTCTGAATCAGCCTCTTGGCCCTGTTTGAGGCAATGGCTTAGATTCTCACCACCTGATGTATCTTAAGAATGATCCCATGTGTGCATTCAAAACCAAAATGGCCAAAAGAGCAGTCATTGTGGATGAAGTCTCTCCCCTTCCTCTTTTAGGTTCCTGACCTCCATCAAGTGAGAATAGGGATCCTTTGGGTCAAATGATTTCTTCAAAGCCCTGCAGAAGCTAGCCGATATGTGCTTGGGTTTTATAATGACTCCAATTCACATAAAAAAATAAACCCCACAGTCAGTAGGCCTCAAATTGGAGAAGCAGAGAAGTATTAACAGCAGGCCTATTTGATCACTCCTAGTTCACAGGAAGTGTGTCCAGGCAACCCTGATTTTAGGCCATTAAGGGGCAAGGGAGATTATTTTGGAGACTGTCTTGTGTTTCGCCCCTCATGGAAACATTCAGCCAGAGGTTATGATGAGTGTCTATATGAAAGATCATGAGGGCCATGTGGGAGTGTTTTGGTTTTAATTGTGGCCATTTGTTTGGTGTTTGGAAGAGATGACTGGGTCCACCTTTACATGAACTCTGGTGTGATTCCCCTTAGAGACTGAGTTCTGGAACTGAACTCAGAGAATTATTGCCATGAATTGCGTTGGGATTTTCGGAGGCCATGCATGAGAGTCCCCCTTGAAAACTGAGATCTATGTGCAGGGTGGCTTTCAACAGAGCACTGGGAATCACATCCAAGATATCACGTGATTTTATTCTGAAAGACTTGTCAGCCATATTTGAGAGTCGAAACACACATGGACCTCATTGTAGACCTCAATGGGACTGGCTTCATGTGACCATTTGGCCACTTTTTGAGAAGCCTTGCCTGTGAGAATTCTCCAAAGCTTTCATTGAAATGTGCTTCCTCTACATTTAATGGTTCTGGAGTGAATTTTAACCCACAGTGCCTCCAACATCATCATTGAAAAATGGCTACAAAAATACCATAAAATTTTTGAATTTCCCATGACCAGGTGGCAATGGAGGACCTTTGGATATCCTGTTGCTGATCATGAGTATACCAGACAGTGCTTTGATTGACTCGGTTTCATGAAAATCGTGTAGAACAGAGATGCCAATAAGTTGGAGCCCGCTGAGTAGTGGGCCTAGAGCCGTGGTGGTCAGGTGTATGATAAAACATCTGTGGTGGGGCCTGTGGATCTTCCATTGGCTTCCAAATGGCTTGTGACTGACATGGTGCAGCAAGCAGTCCCTTCTAAATAAAGGCATCTTGTAATACTGAGAGATTTCAGGGCAATGTTCAGAATCAAGTTGCTATGGTCAATGGGGCAATATATGTGGGCTAGAAGTATGTTTGGTGCATTCTCCTGCAGAAACTGACCCACCACATGTGACAGAACTCCCTCCAGAACTGTGACCCACTAGAACTCCTTGTATTTTTGAATCAAATAGCAAACTCCCAGTGTAGCAGCAAGAAACACCATGAAATTTGGAGGATGACCAAATGGCTTCACAGTCCACATGGGGAGACACTTAGTCCCCAGTGGTCACAGTTTACCTACAAAGAGCAAATTCAGCACTGCTGCCTCATCTTCACTGGAAAATAAGAAACCATGTCCTCCAGGTCACATAGATGTAGACCCAGCTTTGATGGTCTCACTACAAATGAAGCTAAAGCTCCAGAAAACAACATATTTTTCAGGTGCCCAACCTCAGAGGCAGTTCTTCAAGAAGTCTTTAGGCCAGCAGAGCCTCATGTTTGTGGAGTGTTCACCCTATCCCTTACTTTTGGGAACTCCTCTACCACCTCCAGTGTTGTGAACTACTGAGCATATTCCATTCCAGATATGTATTCACAGATTTTCTAACACTTCTCCTCTAATTGTGTCTTACTTGGGGCAAAAGTAATGTCAAGCCATAGTTCTTGATGAGAGTGGGAACATTTTTGTGTAGCACATATTTGCATACACAATGGATTCATTTTCCAATTTTCCATTTGAAATACTGAATCCCTGACACTAACCCCTACCCTACTAGACTCTGACTACTAATCGTAATATCATGGAAAATAATAACCCAATCAGAATAGAAATACAAGCAGTTAAGAGGAGGCATGTTTGGTATTCTTGGACTTGCCTTTTGCATTATATAGGGTAGGAGTTATAAATCTAGTCAATTTTTTTGTTGAAATAGTTCTCCATGTGTTTTTAAAGTTAACAAACATGTGAATTTATGTCTCCCTTTCTCTGTAGCCTAGTGAGCAAATGTATTTTTATATGCATATATAGAATCCTACCTAGTATTACACGTACATTTTTGTGAGGTGGCTGACTTGGCAGATACAAATTGTGAGAAGATATCACTCCTCCTAAATGCTGTTGAAACTGAAAATTCAACCTATGGCTGAGCCTCCTATTTGAACAACATTATACATAAATCCATGTTCAGTAAAATTAATATTTTTGGATCTCTGGATGATATGTATTTCACGATAAATTTCCGTTGGCATACATAATGCTACATTGTAATGTCTCTCTGTGTATATATATATTATATATATATATATATATATATATATATACTCTCAAGATTTTTCAAAATATGAAATATATGTGCCTTATTGTGCACTCCCCAAATTCATTCATATCATGAATGTGGATTTATAATCAACTTTTCAAAAGATAATTCTCAGAAATATTCATCAACCTGAATTACATATTGGTTGCCTAGTACTGAAAACTATCTTCAGTAAATGGTGCATACAAAACATAATATTTCGACATTGCAAGTTGGCCGCGAATAGAGTGCATCACACCCAGTGTACCACGCCACATTGCAGGTGAATAACGAGTTAAAATGACAAAAGACTATCTTGTTAGGATCTTATAGAAAAATGGGTGTGCACCGAAACCTAAAAGAATGATTTCCACCAACGAGGTCCGGTAATTGAGTCTCAAACGTGAGCTGAATATGCAACCGGAGATCCGGGCTTACTGATCCGTGCGGCCCGCCCCGTGGCTACAGACGTCGGGGCACCACCGAGAAGCGACTAGCATCCAGGGAGAAACGTTGCTGCAGATTCTGTGGAATCCTGCCAGCTGACCCCCCACTGAGCCCCAGGCGGAGTTCGGGATCTCAGTCAGGGAAGGAAGCGCTACAGTTCTATCCCCCACAACGGAAACTCCACCAAGGAAACCAACGGCAACCATCTTGGAGAGCTGAAGTAACCACCGCCACTCTCTGACAGATTGCAACAATAAAACAGTTGTGTGTTTTCCGCTCATCTCCCATACAGTAGGATATTTGCATAAAATCTTTCCTAAGCTTTCCAGGGGAGGGATTATCAGAGAGAGCCTGAATAAAGATGGGGGGGGGAAACTAGAGGCACCTGACCTTCTACTCCCCCTCCCATCAGTGGTGAAAACAAAATCTGTCTAGCCAGCGATGGGGAAGGGGCAAACGGAAAAAAAAAAAAAAAAACAATAGAGTGCTGGGGTTTCCAATAGACACAATCCACACCCAAGAAACGGCAGGCCAGAGTACAGTTTGAGCTGCCGAGGTCATTTCTCAGGGGAAAACTGGTGTAGCAAGAGAAACCAGGACTAGCAGGAGAAACCAGGGGACTAGAGGCCAGGCCCGCGTGACTGGGCGCCTGGAGAACGCTCGCCCGCCGGCAACAGCCGGCCCGCTGCAGGTGCGACTGGACGGCTGGAGACCGCCTGCCCACCAGCGACCAATCACCTGCCATATGCCTGCCCTAATGGGTGGCTAGAGATCGCACAACCGCCGGTGACAGGCCACCCGCTGACTGCGTGACTGGACAGCTTGTGACCGCCTGCACACCCGCGACCAGGAGCTGAAAACAAACAGAGACAGTACAGTCCCACACCCCCATGCGAACACCCAGGCAAAGAGCCTGGGGCCCACCATAGCAGAGAGGTGACATCACTGGAGCTCGGCCGTCGGAATTCCTTCCCAGTGGAATCCACTTTAGCATGCACAGTCTACCAACACAAAGGAGCTACAATAGAGATATATAAAACCAAAACAAATATATAGAAGAGAGCAGAAACACAGCAATCAAACGGAGCTGGAAAGTAATGTGAACTTCATGAAAAAACAAGGGAAAAAGGTGTACAAATAATGCCGGACAACTTAATTCTACAGGAGGACCTAGAATCATCAGAAACAGGGATAGGGAAAAAACTCAATGCATCCCTAACTCAGATGGAAAGAAATATTAGAGAAGACATGAGGCAGCAAGTCCAAGCAATAAAAGAATATTTTGAAAATGAATTAAACAAACAAATTCAAATGGCAAAGAAGGAGCTTTACCAAAAGACAGAGTTCTTAAAAAAATCAAACAGTAATCCTAGGAATGCAGAAAAATATAAACCACATTAAAAACTCAAACGAGAATATTGTAAATAGACTAGATTAAGTAGAAGTCAGAAGATCAGATAATGAAGACAAAGTTTATCAACTTGAAAAGAATATAGTCAACACAGAAAAGATGCTTATATCCCATGAGCAATCTATTTAAGAGATATGGGATGTCATAAAAAAACAAATTTGAGAGTCATCAGGATAGAAGAAGGCATAGAGATTCAAACCAAAGGAATGGACAACATATTAAATGAAATAATTCTAGAAAACTTCCCAGAGATAAAAGATGGAATGGATTGCCAAATCCTTGAAGCCTACATGACCTCAAACATTCAAAACCATAATAGACCAACTCCAAGACATAGAATTATCAAGATAGCTAACATACAGAACAAGGAGAGAATATTAAAAGCTAAAAGAGAAATGAGGCAGATTACATTCTGGGGTAAACCAATTAGGTTAACGACTGAATTTTCATCACAAACTTTGAAAGCGAGTAGATCCTGGAACAATGTATTTCAAACGCTGAAAAATAATGGATTCCAACCAAGAGTACTGTATCCATCAAAATTAAGTTTGGGATTTGACAATGAAATTAGTGTCTTTCACGATAAACAAAAGCTAAAAGAATTTGCAGAAAGAACACCAGCACTGCAAAGCATTTGAGCAAAATACTAGAAGAAGAGGAATTGAAAAATAGTGCCCCAAACTAACAGCAGGAGGTATCTCAGTAAAGGGGGAGAAAAATAACCAAAAAGTAAAAACTAGCCAAACTAAAAATAAATAAATAAATAAACATGAATGAAAGTAAAAATCATATTTCAATTGTAACCTTAAATGTTAATGGCATAAACTCACCAATCAAGAGACATAGGTTAGTAACCTGAATCAAAAAAACAAATCCTACAGTCTGCTGCCTTCAGGAGACTCATATGATAGGTAAAGACATACACAGGCTGAAAGTAAAAGGTTGGGATAAATCATACCACTCACATGGCCCTCGGAAGCAAGCAGGAGTAGCCATACTCATATCAAATAAAATCAATTTCAAACCTACGTTAATAAAAAGGGATAACGAAGGACACTATGTACTGTTAAAAGGAACCATCCACCAACAAGACATAACAATTATCAATTTGTATGCACCAAACAATTGAGCTGCAACGCTCATGAAACAAACTCTCCTCAAGTTCAAGAGTCAAATAGACTACAACACAATAACTACGGGTGACTTCAACACACTGATCTCGCCATTAGAAAGATCCTCTAGACAAAAACTGAATAAAGAAACTATGGAATTCAACAGCACAATAAATAACCTAGGCTTAACCAACATATATAGAATATATCAACCATCCTCAAGTGGATACACGTTCTTCTCAGCAACACAAGGATCCTACTCAAAGATAGTTCATATATTATGCCATAGGGCAACCCTTAGTAAATATAAAGGCTTGGAGATAATACCATGCACCATATCTGATCATATTGGAATGAAACTGGAAATAAATGATAAAAGAAGGAAGGAAAAATCCTACATCATATGGAAAAATGAACAATATTCTACTGAATGATCAATGGGTTACAGAAGTCATAGAGGAGGATATAAAAAATTCTTATAGACAAATGACAATACAGACACAACATACTGGAATCTATGGGACACAATGAAAGCAGTTTTAAGAGGGAAATTCATTTCTTGGAGTTCTTTCCTCAAAAAAATAAAATAAAATATAATAAATGAACTCACACTACACTTCAAAAACCTAGAAAAAGAAAAGAAAAACAACAGCAAATGTAGTAGAAGACAAGAAATAATTAAAATTAGAGCAGAAATCAACGAAATTGAAACAAAAAAAAACATTGAAAAAATTGATAAAACTAAAGGTTGGTTCTTTGAAAACATAAATAAGATCGACAGGCCCTTAGCCATGCTAACAAAGAGTAGAAGAATGAGAACTCAAATTACTAACATACGGCATGAAAAAGGCATTATCATAACAGACACTACAGAAATACAGAAGATAATTAGAAAGTATTTTGAAACCCTATATTCAAATGAAATAGAAGATAGTGAAGATATCAATAAATTTCTTAAGTCATACGATGTGCCAAGATTGAGTCAGGAAGACACACACAATTTAAACAGACCAATAACAAAGGAAGAAATACAAGAAGCCATCAAAAGACTACGAACCAAAAAAAGCCCTGGAGCGGATGGGTATAGAGCGGAGCTCTACAAAACCTTAAAAGAAGAATTAATACCAATACTTTTCAAGCTATTTCAAGAAATAGAAAATGAAGGTGCTCTTTCAAATTCATTCTATGAGGCCAAAATCACCCTGATCCCGAAACCAGACAAAAACACTTCAAAGAAACAAAACTACAGACCAATATCTCTAATAAACTAGGATGCAAAAATTCTCAATAAAATCCTGGTGAATGTAATACAAAAGCATATCAAAAAATTGTGCACCATGATCAAGTAGGATTCATCCCAGGGATGCAAGGCTAGTTCAATATACGGAAATCCATAAATGCTATTCACCACATCAATAGACTTAAAGACAAGAACCATATGATCATCTTGATAGATGCAGAAAAAATATTCGACAAAGTTCAGCCTCCCTTTATGTTCAAAACACTAGAAAAACTAGGGATAACAGGAACTTACCTCAACATTGTAAAAGCTATATATGCTAAACCTCAGGCTAGCATCATCGTAAATGGAGAAAAACTGAAGGCATTCCCTCTAAAATCTGGAACAAGACAGGGATGCCCTCTATCACCACTTCTATTCGATTTAGTTCTTGAAATACTAGCCAGAGCAATTAGACAGACAAAAGAAATTAAAGACATGAAAATAGGAAAAGAAGAACTTAAATTATCGCTATTTTCAGATGACATGATAATATATTTAACAGACTCAAAAGGGTCTACAAACAACTGCTAGAGTTAATAAATGAATTCAGCAAAGTGGCAAGATATAAAGTCAACACGCATTAATCAAAGGCATTCCTGTATATCAGCAGAAAAACTTCTGAAATTGAAATGAGGAAAACCACTCCATTCACTATATCCACAAAGAATATAAGATACTTGGGAATCATCCTAACGAAAGAGGTGAAAGATTTATATAATGAAACCTACAGAACCCTAAAGAGAGAGATAGAAAAAGATCTTAGAAGATGGAAAAATGTACTTTGTTCATGGATAGGCAGAACTAACATCATCAAAATGTTGATATTACCCAAAGTTCTCTACAGGTTTAAATCGGTGCCAATAAAAATCCCAATGGCATTTATTGTAGAAATGATAAAGCAATCATGAAATTCATATGGAAAAACAAAAGACCCTGAATACCAAAAGCAATTCTAAGCAGGAAGTGTGAATCTGGAGGTATAGCGATACAAGAGTTCAAACTGTACTACAAAGCAATAGTAATAAAAACATCGTGGTACTGGTACCAAAACAGGCAGCTGGACCAATGGTATAGAATAGAGGACACAGAAACCAATCCACAAAATTACAACTTTCTTATATTTGATAAAGGGGCTAAAAACATGCAATGGAGGAAAGATAGCATCTTCAACAAATGGTGCTGGGAAAATTGGAAATCCATATTCAACAAAATGAAACTGAATCCCTTTCTCTCACCATGCAAAAAGTTAACTCAAAATGGATCCAGGAGCTAGATATCAAATCAGAGACACTGCGTCTAATAGAAGAAAAAGTTGGCTACGATCTACATACTGTGGGGTCGGGCTCCACATTCTTTAATAGGATGCCCATAGCCAAAGAGTTAATAACAAGAATAAACAAATGGGACTCACTTAAACTAATTTTTTTTTTCAGCAAGAGAAACAATAAGAGAGGTAAATAGAGAGCCTACATCCTGGGAACAAATTTTTACCCCTCACACTTCAGATAGAGCCCTAATATCCAGAATATACAAAGAACTCAAAAAAATTAAACAATAAGATAACAAATAACCCAATCAACAAATGGGCCAAGGACCTGAACAGACACTTCACAGAGGAGGACATTCAATCAATGAACAAGTACATGAAAAAATGCTCACTATCTCTAGCAGTCAGAGAAATGCAAATCGAAACCACCCTATGATACCATCTCACTCCAGTAAGATCGGCAGCCATTATGAAGTCAAACAAAATAAGTGTTGGTGAGAATGTGGGGAAAAGGGTACACTTGTACACTGCTGGTGGGACTGCAAATTGGTGAGGCCAATTTGGAAAGTACTATGGTGATACCTGGGAAAGCTGGGAATGGATCCACCATTTGACCCAGCTATCACCCTTCTCGAACTATTTCCTGAGGATCTTAAAAGAGCGTACTGTAGAGATACTGCCACATCAATGATCATAGCTGCACAATTCACAATAGCTAGACTGTGGAACCAACCTAGATGCCCTTCAATAAATGAATGGATAAAAAAAATGTGGCTTTTATACAAAATGGAGTATTACTCTTCATTAAAAAATGACAAAATCATAGAATTTGCATGGAAATGGATGGCATTAGAGCAGATTATGCTAGGCGAAGCTAGCCAATCCTTAAAAAAACAAATGCCAAATGTCTTCTTTGATATCAAAAGAGCAACTAAGAACAGAACATCGAGGAAGAGCATGAGGAAAAGTTTATCATTAAACAAAGACGAGTTGGGGGAGAGAAAGGGAGAGAGAAGGGAAAGCATATGGAAATAGTAGGAGACCCTCAATGTTACACAAAATTATATATAAGAGGATTTGAGGGGAAATGGGGGGGAAACAATGGAGAGAATTGAACAACAGCAGATGAGGTAGAGAGGGAAGATGGGAGGGGAGGGGAGGGGGGATAGTGGGGGATAGGAAAGGTCGCAGAATACAACAGTCACTAATATGCTATTCTTCAAAAATGTGAATGTGTAACCAATGTGATTCTGAAATTCATATTTGTGGAAAAAATGGGAGTTCATAACCCATTTGAGTCAAATGTATCAAAGATGATATATCATGAGCTTTGTAATGTTTGGAACAACCAATAGAAATAAATAAATAAATAACGGTTTAAAATTGAGAGGGAAGAAATCAGCTAAAAATGGGTTGAGATGCATTCATTTTGCTAAGCAGAAACTTTGTTTCGTTTAGTTGTAACTATCACAAATTTATTTTACCAGGAAATTGGCTTTTGAAAATGCACATAAATTGAGATTAAAGGATAATTCACCTACCTTCATGAAAAATTCATAGCATTTTCTATATTTTTCATATTTCATTTTTTTTTCGTGAATATTTTGTCATGGACCAGGTCTAGTCTTAGGCTATTCTTTCAGAATACTACCTCATCTGACAAATTCGTACAATGTGTTGGATTGTTGTTTTCACCTTTTATTTAATAGTTTCTAGCTGATAATGTGTATTTTCTTTATCTTTATTTGCACATATATACCCAACAATATCTTTGCATTTTATGTTTTACTGGGGAAGAGACTCATCAAAAGCTCTTTGTTATATGTATCAACAATCAGACATTTAGAGCACACAATTATTCTTAATTTTGCATGAAAATATCTTTGTACTATTTTCTTATACAGATTTAGAATTATTAATAATGTCCCTACTGTAATAAGTAATTATTTACAAGAAGAATTAAACAATTGCCTTTATATCAATTATGAATATGAAAAGTACTAAAATAAGCATTTGGCAATTAATACACAATTGATAGAAATTGAAATCACAAGAAAGCCTTTAAAATGTCAGTGCATATGGTCCTTAAATAATAGGTTATTCAAAAAACTTTTTCTAATTCATAAGATTTAATATGCCGTATTATAGCTTAATGTGATATAAAACCTTAAATTATCAGTATTGATAAAAAGAATGATACCTGTTTATTTAAATATGTTTATTTGATTTTCACTGTAAGATGTTAATTCTGGAAGGCTTGAGAATTAAGAAAGTTTTGGTCTATATTATTTTTAACAGGCTAATCAAAGTACTTTTAAATGTATATGTATGTATATATATATAATATGTAATGCATATGCATGAATATAGATACATATGTATAAAAATTTATTTTAATATATCTATCAGGTGATTATAATTATTAAATTTTCTCAAGAAAAGAACAATGACTATAAAAAACAGTCTTAAATTTAAATTTCATAGCATACTACTGTTTGTAATGACATGAGAGAAAAACAGATATGAAAGGAAAACGAAAAAGCAAGAGAGAGAAGGGGGAAAATGAGGAAGAAAGTGAGTAAAGATGAGGGAGAGGCATGTTCGATGTAAAGATAAAAGTGGAGGGGCTGGGTTTGTGGTTCAGTGGTAACATGCTTTTCTAGCATGTGTGGGACACTGGGTTCTATTCTAAGCACCACATACAAATAAACAAAATGAAGGTCAATCACAACTGAAAAAATTAAAAATAAAAAAGTAGAAATATTACCAAAACTCCAAGCTTTTATGAATGTTAAATTAAAAAAAATTATGTTACATAGCCTTATGTAATTTCTAGACTATCCAAAAGAGTCATTAAATGTTAGATTATTAGTGCGATAACTAAAAATCCATTGCTCTTTCCTCAACATTCTGTGGCATGCTAGTGGTAAAATAAATTCTATTATAACACCAAAAAAAAAATCTAATATTTCTATAGTAACTGACCCAGTTTAATATCAAGGCTAGTAGATTCCTATGGGACATGATGTGTATTTTGACATTCATTTTTATTCAACACTGGAACATTACTATTTCTTCAGTTTATGCACATCATAGGATATATATTTCATCCACAAGTTCGCTAATTTATACGCATTTGTTTCACTTTCAGTCACTTCCTGCTTCAGAACACATGTATTTCTCTATGTTTCTTGACTGCTCTTTTCATGAGACTTCTTTCCAAACTCATTATTTTCGATTTCCATTATCACATTTGAAGCAAAACTCATACACCCGTCATGATAAACCAAACCCTAGTATTACCATTAGATGTACAACTAGCTGGAATGAATGATTGTATATCAATATAAGATTTCTTACTTAGTTTCAGATATCAATTAAATCCATTATTTAAAGTGGAACCAGTTATATTATTTATTCACAGTATGGTCTTTTCATGCATTATCTCTATATTCATAGACACAGGATACACCTCTTTGTACCCCCAATACTAATTTATACGTCTTCAAAATATTGCTCCCAGAAATGGTGGAAGAAATGCACATGTCACCTGATTTACATATACATTTTATCACAGTAATATTCTGGACACAAAACGCAAAGGTGACACTTATGATTTTACCAAACCTAAATGGAAAGTGAACATGGATTACTAAAAACTTCCATGTCCAGTTTGCCTAATGCTCTCAAATGTGAATCCTATTCTTGACTACATATTTGTTTCTTCCTAAGATTATATATTCAACCTCAAGCCCGTTGAAAATGTCTAATCTTATCACTCACTTTTTCATTTGCCTGATTTCCTAATGTCTCTATTGATATCTGCTTTCCTACATATTTTCCCCAGCTTATCATTGTGACTGACTCTTCACATGTGCTCACATTTACATTCAATCTCTACCAGAAACCCTATTGCAAAAGAACTTTTGGTCCAAATCCTATACTCACTCTTAGTTCTAAACCTACAGACTATCTTTCTAATAATACCGACTATCCCTTCTTGACTAGAAGTTCTCTTTGACATTCCATCATTCAAGGTACAAAGTCCTATGCCATTGAACATTGATTTATCTGAGACATTTCTGCAGAACATAATTCAAAGCTAAGTATCCCAATCAAGGGCCCAATGCCCTTCTGGGCTTCAAATCTTACCTAGATTTCTGTTTTCATTCTTATATTTCACTTTTACATTCTTGTAAATATTACAGGTTCCCAATACCATTATTCATGCCGTGGAATGTTTCTTAACCCAAATTGAACTTTTATTAACCGTAACCATACACTCTTCCCTGAATCAAACTTTACAGAAGAGCAGGGACAGAGTTGCTTTTACAATACAGGAATGTAGGGGTTCTTAAACCTGCTGAGATCCTCAAAGGTCCATGCAGAAATGATCCCTGGAGAAGACGTAGGCAGCTATGAAGGAGTTGAGAGAGCAAAAGTCATCTTGCATGGCAAACCCCCTTGTCAGGATGAAGGGATGTGTCTGAATCAGTCTCTCTATCTAAATGTAGAGAAGATGGACTAAACCAGTCCTGTGTGGGGAGATGTTCCCAGGCGCCTATGTTTGTTATACCATTCTATCTTGTGAACTTGTCACCGAAAGTAGGGGCAGCCTCTATCTCATGGGACCCTTGGAAGCAAATGTTAAAACAAAGTGATTGCCAAGGTAGTGACCTCATACATTTCCTGAAGAAAGTGACCTACCTCACTTCCTTGGTGATGTAACTCTCTGAACTTGGGATCCAAGATGCCAGGCTGCCAGAGCCAGTCCCAGTCCCAATCCCAGTGGGCTCACTTGTTTGGATGTACCAAGGACAGAGTCAGTATTTCTTGGTATCTACTAATGTGAGGATTGCCAAATGCCAGGACAGATCTGAAGAGGGGCCTTTCCTGAGAAAGCAGGTAGTGGCTCACCGCTGGCTCCTGAGAACTTCACAGAGATTGCAAAGGAGACAGATCTGAGACAGGACAGGACATTTCATTGGAACATAATACGGCCCAACAGACAAAGGACACTCCAGATAGTCAGAGACCTACTTGCAGGAAGGAGATGCCTTTGTGAGTGTGAGTGTCAGTTTGTGGTTTTGTCTCATGTTCTGAGAATAGGTAGGAAAGACAGTTTGTTTGGTTTGGAATGGACTGTTTCTAGTAAGTCTTTTGACAAGGTGAGTGATTCTATGCCTGTGTATCCCACTGTGTCCGTGGTTGTAGACATTAGAAAAGAGAATGCATCAATGGATATGTCTTGTCTTGTAGAAAGCTTCCCAGCATTCATCCTGCCCAATTTATGAATGAACTGCAGCTTGCCTTATGGAGGGACAACACCTACTATCTTCCTAAGTTCCTGTTTTCTTCCTGAATTCTGGCAACTCTGCAGAATAGGCTCATGGTTTTGTGTCCAAGATATGTACCACCTCCAAGCTCTGTTACATGGCCACGTACTGGATAGCGGTAAGGAATGGCGAGCATCTCAGAAAACTCAGATATCAGTGTGACCAGGAAATTCTCAGTGGAGAAACCCTGCTTTGGGCCATTCTCTTACCTATGTTTCTGTTGCCCTGAATGTCAGGAAGGTCTTTGCCTCAGGCCACCCCTTTGTGAAGCCTGAAGAAAACAGTTTTCAAATGAAAATGAATGGTCATCATCTGTGGCTCTTTGCTTAGTTTCTTTGGAAATGGATGTGTCTTAATCAGCCTCTTGGACATGTGTGAGGTTGTGGCTTAGATTCTCAGCACCTGATGGATCTAAAGAAAGATCCCATGTGTGCATCCAAACCAAAATGGCAAAAAGATCAGTTATGGTGGATGAAGTGTCTTGCCTTCCTTTGTTATGTTCCTGACCTACATCAAGTGAGAATAGGGATCATTTGGTTCAAATGAAATCTTCAAAGCCCTAAAGAAGTGCTTGGGTTTTCTCATTATTCCAAATCACATAAAGAATCTATACCTGACAGGCAGTAGGCTTCAAAATGGAGAAGCAGAGCAGTATTAACTGCAGTCCTATTTTATCACTCCTGGTTCAAATGCAGGGTGTCCAGGCCCCCATGATTTTAGGCAAATGAGGGGTAAGAGAGCTTATTTTGGACACTAACACATACCCCACTAGACTCTGACTACTAATCCTAACATGATGGAGAATAATAACCAAAACAGAATAGAAATACAAGCAGTTCAGAGGAGTCATGTTGTATAATTGGACTTGCCTTTTGCATTATATAGGCTAGGAATTATAAATCTACTCAATTTTTAATTAAAACAGTTCTCCATGTGTTTTTAAAGTTAACAAATATGTGAATTCCTCTCTCCCTTTCTCTGTGGCCTATTCAGCACATGTGTTTTTATATGCACATATAGAATCCTACCTGGTATCACATGTATATACTTGAGAGGTTGCTGACTTGGCAGATGCAAATTGTGAGAAGAGATCACTCCTCTTAATGCTGTTGGAACTGAAAATTCAAACTATTGGTGACCTTTCTAGCTGAACAAAATTATATATAAATCCATGTTCAGTAAAAAGTATATTTTGGGATGTGTGGATTATATATATTTCGTAATAAATTTCGATTGGCATATATATTGCTACTTTTTAATGTCTGTGTGAGTGTGTGTGTGTGTATATATATATAGGCATATGTATATATATGTATCTATATATATATATATCTATATATCTATATATCTATATATATCTATATCTATATCTATATATATATATATATATATATATATATATATATATACACACTCTCCAGATTTTTGAAAATATGAAATATATGTGTCTTATTATACACTCCCAAAATTTATTCATGTTCATGTATGTGGATTTATTATCAACTTTTCACAAGATTATTCTCAGAAATATTCATCCACCTGAAATACATATTTGTTTCCTAGTACTGAAAACTAACTTCAGTGAATGATGCATACAAATCCTAATATTTCTACAGTTACTGACCAAGTTTAACATCAATGCAAGTAGATTCCTATGGGACGTGATATGTATTTTGACGTTCATTTGTATTCAACACTGGTACATTACTATTTCTTCAGTTTATGCACATCATGGGATATATATTTCATCCACAAGTTCGCTAATTTATATCAATTTGTTTCACCTTCAATTACTTCCTGCTTCAGAACACACGTATTCCTCCATGTTTCTTGACTAGTCTCTTCATGAGACTTCTTTACAAACACATTATTTTCGATTTCCATAATTACTTTTGAAGCAAAACTCACACACCCTTAATGACAAACCATAACCCTCATATTACCATTAGATGTATAACTGATAGGAATGAATGACTGTGTATCAATATAAGATTTCTTGTAAATTTTAAGATATCAATTTAATCCATTATTTAAAGTGGAATCAGTTATATTATTTATTCACAGTATCATCTATTCATGCATTATCTCTATATTCATACACACAGGGTACACCTCTTTGTACCCGCAATACTAATTTATACATCTTCAAAATATTGCTCCCTGAAATGGTGGAAAAAATACTTATGTCACCTGATATACCTATACATTTTATCACAGTACTATTTTGGATACAAAATGCAAAGATCACACATATGTTTGTACAAAAGCCTAAATTGAATGGGAGCATGGATTACTAAAAACATTGATGTCTAGGTTGCCTAATTCTCTCAAATGTCCATCCTATTGGTGACTACATATTTGTTTCTTCGAAGATTATATAGTCAACATCAACCCTGTTAAAATGTCTAATCCTATCACTCACTTTATACTTTGCCTGATTTCCTACTGTCTCTATTGATGTTTCCTTTCCTACATATTTTCCCCAGTTTACCTATGTGACTGACTCTTCACATGTGCTGACATTGACCTTCATTCTATTACCGAAACCCTATTGATAAAGAACTTTTGGTCCATATCCTGTACTCACACTTCTTGCAAAACCTACCGACTATCTTCCTAATCCTATGGACTATCCCTGTTTGAGTGAATGTTCTTTTCTACAATCTATCATCCAAGGTACAAGGTCCTATGTCATTGATAATCAATTTATCTGAGACATCACTGCAGAACGTAATTCAAAGCTAAGTATCCAAATCAAAGGCCCAATGCCAATATGGACTTTAAATCTTACTACATTTCTGTTTTCATACATATTTTTCAACTCTTTGTTCTTATATATATCACAGATTCCCAATACCATTATTCATCCAGCAAAATGATTCCTAACCCAAAACAAACATGTAATTAACCCTAACCATAAACTGTTCCCTCAATCTACATTTACAAAAGAGCAGGGACAGAGTTGGTCTTACAATACAGGAAAGTAGGGGATTGTCCACCTGCTGAGAACCTCAAAGGTCCATGCAGAATTGATCCCTGGAGAAGATGTAGGCAGGTATGAAGGTCCTGAGAGATCAAAAGTCATCTTCCATGCCAAACAACCTGGTCAGGATGAAGGCTTTTGTCTGAATCAGCCTCTCTCTTCTTAATCTAGAGAAGATGGACCAAATGAGGCCTGTGTGGAGAGCTGTTCCCAGGTGCCTATGGTTGATATACCATTCTAACTTGTGAAAGTGTCACAGAAATACGGTCAGCCTACATGTCATGGGACACTTGGATGCATGTGTTAGGACAAACTGGTTGCCAAGGCAGTAACCTCATTCAGTTCCTGAAAGAAGTTACCTCACCTCACTTTTTTGTTCATGGCACTTTCTGAACTTGGGATCCAGGAAGCCAGGCACCTAGAGCCTGTCTCAGTCCCAGACCCAGTGGTCTCACTTGTTTGATATAACAAGGACAGAGTCAGTCTTTCTTGGTATCTACTGATGTGAGAATGGACAAATGACAGGAAAGCTCTTAAGAGGGGCCTTTCCTGAGGAAGAAGGCAGTGGCTAACTGCTGGCTCCTGACAACTTCACAGAATTGGCCATGGACACCAGATGTGAGATAGGAGAGGCCATTTCAGGGGAACATAGTATGGCCTATCAGTCAGAGGACACTCCGGATAGTCACAAACCTACTTGGAGGAAGGAGGTGCTTATCTGGCTGGGGGTGTGGGTTTGTGGTTTTTTTCTCATGCTCTGAGAATATGTCTGAAAGGCGGTTTGTTTGGTTTGGAGTAAAGTGTTTCCAGAAAGTCGTATGAAAAGGCGAGTGTTTCTATGTCTGTGTATCTCACTGTGTCAGTGGTTGTAGACATTAGCAAAGAGAATGCATCAATGGATGAGTCTTGTCTAGTAGAAAGCTTCCCAGCATTCATCCTTCCCAATTTATGAATGGACTGCGGCTTGCCTTATGGACCGGCAACACCTGCTATCTTCCTAAGTTACTGTTTGCTTTCTGAATTCTGGCCACTCTCCAGAATAGGCTCATGGTTTTGTGTCCAAGATATGTACCACCTCCAAGCTCTGTGACACGGCCATGTGTTGGTTAAATGAAGGGCATGGCGAGCATCTCAGAAAACTCAGATATCAGTGTGACCAGTAAAGACTCAGTGGAGAAACCATGCTTTGGGCCTTTTCCTTACCTAATGTTCTGTTGCCCTGAATGTCAGGAAAGTCTTTGCCTCAGGCCACCCTTTTTGAAGCCTGAAGAAAAGTTTTCAACTGCAAATGAAGGGGCATCAACTGTGGCTCTTTGCTTAATTGCTTTGGAAAGGGATATGTCTTAATCAGCCTCTTGGCCTTGTGTAATTTTGTGGCTTAGATTCTCTGCACCTGATGGATCTAAAGAGAGATCCCATGTATGCATCCAAAAGCAAAATGTCCAAAAGAGCAATCATTGTGGATGAAGTCTCTCTCCTTCCGTGGTAAGGTTCCTGACCTCCATTAAGTGAGAATAGGCCTCCTTTGGGTCAAATAAGTTCTTCAAAGCCCTGCAGATTCTAGCCCATAGGTGATTGGGTTTTCTCATGACTCCAATTCACATGAAGAATCTAAATCCCACCATCAGTAGGCCTCAAATTTAAGAAGCAGAGCAAAATAAACGGCAGGCCTATTTGATGACTCTTAGTTCACAGGAAGGGTGTCCAGGCCACCCTGACTTTAGGCAAATGAGAGGCAAGGAAGCTTATTTTGAACACTGTCTTGGGCTGCACCCCTCACGGAAACCTCCAGCCAGAGGTTATGATGAGTGTCTGTATGGAAGAAAATGAGGGCCATGTGGGAGTGTTTTGGTTTTAATTGTAGTCATTTTTGTGGCGGTTAGTAGAGATTACATGGTCCACCTTGGCTTGAACTTTGGTGGGATTCTGCATAAAGACTGAGTTCTCGTACTGAACTCAGAGAAGTATTGCCATGAATAGTGTTGGAATTTTAGGAGGCCACGCATGAGAGTCGCCCTTGGAAACTGAGATCTAGGCCCAGGGTAATTATTCACAGAGCACTGGAAATCTCAGCCAGGATATCACATGATTTTGTTTGAAAAACTTGGCAACCATTGTTGAGAGTCAAAACACACATGGACCTCACATTGTAGACCTCAATGTTCCTGGATTCATGTGACCTTTTGGCCACTCTTTGGGAAGTCTTTCCTGTGAGAGATCTCCAGATATTTCATTGAAATGAGCTTCCTCACCATTTAATAGTTCCAGAATGCCTCCAACTTCATCCTTGAAAAATGGCTAGGTCAATATATCATGAAATTTTTAAAATTCCCATGACAAGTTGGCACTGGAGATTCTTTGGATATCCTGTGGCCGATCATAAGAATAACAGTCAGTGCCTTGATTGACTGGTTTTCATAAAAATTGTGCAGAACAGTGATGCCAGGAAGTTGGAGCCTGCTGAGGAGTGGGCCTAGAGCATTGGTGGGCAGGTGTGTGATAAAACATCTGCGGTGTGTTCATGTGGATCTGCCTTTGGCTTCCAAATGGCTTGTGACTGATGTGGTGCAGCCAGCAGTCCCTTCAATGTAAAGGCATCTTGTTATATGCAGAGGTTTTAGGGAAATATTTAGAATCAGGTTGCTATGGTCAAGGGGGCAACTATGTGGGACATAAGCCTGTTAGGTGCATTCTCCTGCAGACCCTGACCCACCACACGTGATAGAACCCCCTCACGCACAGAGTAACAGTTGAATTCTTTGTATTTCTTGAAGCAAATACCAAAATCCCAGTGCAGCAGCAAGAAACACCACGAAAAGTGGAGAATGACCAAATAGCTTCACAGGCCCATGTGGATACACTTAGCCCCTCGTGTCCACAGTTTACCTACAAAGAGAGTATTCAGCACTGCTGACTCATGTTCAGGGAAAATAAGAAACCATGTCCTCCAAGTCACATAGATGAAGACGCTGATTTGATGGTCTCACTACAAACGAAGCTGAAGCTCCCGACAACAACATATATTTCAAGTGCCCACCCTCAGAGGCAGTTTCTCAAGAAGTCTTTACGCCAGCAGAGCTCCATGTTTTTGGAATGATTACACTGTCCCTTACTTTTGGAATCTCCTCTACCTCCTCCAAGGTTGTGAACTCCTGAGCATATTCCATTCCAGATATTTATTCACAGATTTTCTAACTCTTCTCTTCTAATTGTGTCTTACTCTGCGCGATTGTAATGTCAAGGCATTGTTCTGGATGAGAGTGGGAAGATTTTTGTGTACCACATATTTACATACACTTTGGATTCATTTTCCAATTTTCCTTTCAAAATACTGAATACCTCACACTAACACTTACCCTACTAGACTCTGACAACTAATCCTAATAAGATGGAGAAAAATAAACCAAAAAAAATAGAAATACAAGCAGTTCAGAGAAGGCATGGTGTATAGTGGAATTGCCTTTTGCATTATTTAGGGTAGGAGTTATAAATCTAGTCAATTATTTGTTAAAATATTTCTCCATGTGTTTTAAAGTTAACAAATATGTGAATTCCTGTTTCCCTGTCTCTGTAGTCTATTCAGCACATGTATTTTTACATGCAATTATAGAATCTTACCTGATACCACACGTACATTTTTGTGAAGTGGCTGACTTGGCAGATACAAATTTTAATAGATCACTCCTCCTAAACGCTTTAGAACTGAAAATTCAACCTATGCGTGAGCTTCCTAGTTGAACAACATTATACATAAATCCATGTTAAATAAAATAAATATTTTTGGATCTCTGGATGATATAAATTTCATGGTGAATTTCATATAGCATATATTATGCTATTTTTAATGTCTGTGTGTGTTTGTGTGTGTATATATATATATATATATATATATATATATATATATATATATATTTTCTCCAGATTTTTCAAAATATGAAATATGTGTCTTATTATACACTCCCTTAACTCATTCATATTTCAAGTATGTGGATTTATAATCAAATTTTCTCAAGAGTTTTCTCAAAATATTCATTCTCCTGATATACATATTTGTTTCTTAGTACTGAAAACTAACTTTAGTGAATGGTGCATACAAATCCTAATATTTCTACAGTAACTGACCTAGTTTAACATCAACGCAAGTAGATTCCTATGGGACATGATGTGTATTTGGATGTTCATTTTATTCAACACTGGTACATTACTATTTCTTCAATTTATTCACATCATGGGATATATATTTCATCCACAAGTTCGCAAGTTTATAGGCATTTGTTTCACTTTCAATCATTTTCTTCTTCAGATCACATGTATTCCTCCATGTTTCTTGACTGGTCTTTTTATGAGACTTCTTTCCAAACACATTAATTTAGATTTCTATGATCACTTTTGAAGCAATACTCACACACCTTTCATGATAATCATAACCCTAATATTACATATAGATGTATTACTGGTTGGAATGAATGATGTTATATCAATACAAGATTTCTTATAATATTTCATATATTAATTCAATCCATTATTTAAAGTGGGAACAGTTAAATTATTTATTCAAAATGTGGTCTATTCATGCATTATGTCTATATTCATGGACACAGGGTACACCTCTTTTACCCCCAATAGTAATTTATAGGTCTTGAAAACATTACTTCCAGAAATGCTTGAAGAAATGCTCATGTCATCTGATCCACATATACATTCTATGACAGTAATATTCTGGACAAAAAATGCAAAGGTCACACTTATAATTGTACCAAAGCCTAAAATGAAAGTGAACATGGATTACTAAAAGCATCCATGTCCAGGTTTCCTAATGCTCTCAAATGTCAATCCTAATGGTCACTGCATATTTGTTTCTTCTTAAGATTATATATTCAAATTCAACAGTGTACAAAATGTCTAATCCTATGACTCACTTTATACTTTGCCTGATTTTGTAAAGTCTCTATTATTATCTGCTTTTCTACATATTTTTCAAAGTTCATCATTGTGACTGAATTTTCATATGTGCTGACATTTACATTCACTCTCTAACTGAAAGCCTATTGCTAAAGAAATTCCCGTCCAAATCCTGTACTCACTCTTCTTCCTAAACCTACCGACTATCTACCTAATCGTACCGACTATCCCTTTTTGACTGAATGTTCTCTTCCTCATTCAATCATCCAATGTACAAGGTCCTATGCCATTGTAAATGGATTTATCTGAGACATCTGTGCAGAACCTAATTCAACACTACGTATCCCAATCAAGGGCCTAATGCCCTTCTGGGCTTCAAATCCTAGATTTCTGTTTTCATACATATATTTTACCAATATAATTTAATAAATATCGCATGTTCCCAATACCATTATTCATTGCGCAGAATGATTCCTAACCGAAATCGAACCTGTTATTACCCTAACCATCCTCGCCTGGAGGTCATTCCTCAAAAAAAGGAAAAACCAACAAATAAATGAGCTCACACTTCATCTCAAAGCCCTAGAAAAGGATGAACAAAACAACAGCAAATGCAGCAGAAGGCAAGAAATAATTAAAATCAGAGCGGAAATCAACAAAATTGAAACAAAAGAAACTATTGAAAAAATCAACAAAACTAAAAGTTGGTTCTTCGAAAAAATAAACAAGATTGACAGACCCTTAGCCATGCTAACGAAGAGGAGAGAGAACTCAAATTACTAACATTCAGGATGAAAAATGCAATATCACAACAGATGCTACAGAAATTCAGAAGACAATTAGAAATTATTTTGAAAACCTATATTCCAATAAAATAGAAGATAGTGAAGACATCGATAAATTTCTTAAGACATATGATTTGCCCAGACTGAGTCAGGAGGATACACACAATTTGAACAGACCAATACCAATGGATGAAATTGAAGAAGCAATCAAGAGACTACCCACCAAGAAAAGCCTGGGACCGGATGGGTATACAGCGGAGTTTTACAAAACTTTTAAAGAAGAATTAATACCAATACTTTTCAAGTTATTTCAGAAAATAGAAAAAGAGGGAGCTCTTCCAAATTCATTCTATGAGGCCAACATCACGTTGATTCCGAAACCAGACAAAGACACATCAAAGAAAGAAAACTTCAGAACAATAACCCTGATGAACCTAGATGCAAAAATCCTCAATAAAATTCTGGCGAATCGGATACAAAGGCACATCAAAAAAATTGTGCTCCATGATCAAGTAGGATTCATCCCTGGGATGCAAGGATGGTTCAATATACGGAAATCAATAAATGTTATTCACCACATCAATAGACTTAAAGATAAGAACCATATGATCATCTCGATAGATGCAGAAAAAGCATTTGACAAGTACAGCATCCCTTGATGTTCGAAACATTAGAAAAACTAGGGATAACAGGAAATTACCTTGACATTGTAAAAGCTATCTATGCTAAGCCTCAGGCTAGCATCATTCTGAATGGTGAAAAATTGAAGGCATTCCCTCTAAAATCTGGAACAAGACAGGGATGCCCTCTATCACCACTTCTATTCAATATAGTTCTCGAAACACTGGACAGAGCAATTAGACAGACGAAAGAAATTAAAGGCATAAAAATTGGAAAAGAAGAACTTAAATTATCATTATTTGCGGATGACATGATTTTATACATAGAAGACCTAAAAGGGTCTACAAAAAAACTACTAGAACTAATAAATGAATTCAGCAAAGTAGCAGGATATAAAATCAACACGCATAAATCAAAGGCATTCTTGTATATCAGCAACAAAACTTCTGAAATGGAAATGAGGAAAACCACTCCATTCACAATATCCTCAAAAAAAATAAAATACTTGGGAATCAACCTAACAAAAGAAGTGAAAGATTTATACAATGAAAACTACAGAACCCTAAAGAGAGAAGTAGAAGAAGATCTTAGAAGATGGAAAAATATACCCTGTTCATGGATAGGCAGAACTAACATCATCAAAATGGCGATATTACCAAAAGTTCTATATAGGTTTAATGCAATGCCAATCAAAATCCCATAGGCATTGCTTGTAGAAATAGATAAAGCAATCATGGAATTCATATGGAAAAATAAATGACCCAGAATAGCAAAAGCAATTCTAAGCAGAAAGTGCGAATCAGGCGGTATAGCGATACCGGATTTCAAACTATATTACAGAGCAATAGTAACAAAGACAGCATGGTACTGGTACCAAAACAGGCGGGTGGACCAATGGTACAGAATAGAGGACACAGAGAACAATCCACAAAGTTACAACTATCTTATATTTGATAAAGGGGCTAAAAGCATGCAATGGAGGAAGGATAGAATCTTCAACAAATGGTGTTGGGAAAACTGGAAATCCATATGCAACAAAATGAAACTGAACCCCCTCCTCTCACCATGCACAAAAGTTAACTCAAAATGGATCAAAGACCTTGATATCAAATCAGAGACTCTGCGTCTGATAGAAGAAAAAGTTGGCTACGATCTACATATAGTGGGGTCGGGCTCCAAATTCCTTAATAGGACACCCATAGCACAGGAGTTAATAGCAAGAATCAACAAATGGGACTTACTTAAACTAAAAAGTTTTTTCACAGCAAAAGAAACAATAAGAGAAGTAAATAGGGAGCCTACATCATGGGAACAAATATTTACTCCTCACACGTCAGATAGAGCCCTAATATCCAGAATATACAAAGAACTTAAAAAATTAGACAATAAGATAACAAATAACCCAATCAACAAATGGGACAAGGACCTGAACAGAAACTTCTCTGAGGAGGACATACAATCAATCAACAAGTACATGAAAAAATGCTCATCATCTCTAGCAGTCAGAGAAATGCAAATCAAAACCACCCTAAGATACCATCTCACTCCAGTAAGATTGGCAGCCATTATGAAGTCAAACAACAACAAGTGCTGGCGAGGATGTGGGGAAAAGGGTTCTCTTGTACATTGCTGGTGGGGCTGCAAATTGGTGCGGCCAATTTGGAAAGCAGTATGGAGATTCCTGGGAAAGCTGGGAATGGAACCACCATTTGACCCAGCTATTGCCCTTCTCGGACTATTCCCTGAAGACCTTAAAAGAGCGTATTACAGGGATACTGCCACATCGATGTTCATAGCAGCACAATTTACAATAGCTAGATTGTGGAACCAACCCAGATGCCCTTCAATGGATGAATGGATTAAAAAAATGTGGCATCTATACACCATGGAGTATTACGCAGCACTAAAAAATGACAAAATCTTGGAATTTGCAGGGAAATGGATGGCACTAGAGCAGATTATGCTTAGTGAAGCTAGCCAATCCCTAAAAAACAAATACCAAATGTCTTCTTTGATATAATGAGAGCAACTAAGAATAAAGCAGGGAGGAAGAGCAGGAAGAAATGATTAACATTAAACAGAGACATGAGGTGGGAGGGAAAGGGAGAGAAAAGGGGAATTCCATGGAAACGGAGGGAGATCCTCATTGTTATACTAAATTACATATAAGAGGTTGTAAGTGGAATGGGAAAACAAACAAGGTGAGAAATGAATTACAGTAGAAGGGGTAGAGAGAGAAGATGGGAGGGGAGGGGAGGGGGGATAGTAGAGGATAGAAAAGGTAGCAGAATACAACAGTTACTAGTATGGTATGATGTAAAAATTTGGATGTGTAACCCATGTGATTCTGCAATCTGTACTTGGATAAAAAAGGGAGTTCAAAACTCACTTGAAGCTAATGTATGCTAATGTATGAAATATGATATGTCAAGAGCTTTGTAGGGTTTTGAACAACCAATAAAAAAAAAAGAAATTTCCGTCCAAATCCTGTACTCACTCTTCTTCCTAATCCTACCGACTATCTACCTAATCGTACCGACTATCCCTTTTTGACTGGATGTTCTCTTCCTCATTCAATCATCCAATGTACAAGGTCCTATGCCATTGTAAATGGATTTATCTGAGACAACTGTGCAGAACCTAATTCAACACTACGTATCCCAATCAAGGGCCCAATGCCCTTCTGGGCTTCAAATCCTAGATTTCTGTTTTCATACATATATTTTACCAATATAATTTAATAAATATCGCAGGTTCCCAATACCATTATTCATCGTGCAGAATGATTCCTAACCCAAATCGAACCTGTTATTACACTAACCATACACTGTTCCCTCAATCTAACTTTACAGAAAAGCAGGGACAGAGTTGGTCTTACAATACAGGAGTGTAGGGAAACTTCCACCTGCTGAGAACCTCGAAGGTCCATGCAGAAATGATCCATGGAGAAGATGTAGGCAGCTATGAAGGACCTGAGGGAGGAAAAGTCAACTTCCATGGTAAACAACCTGGTCAGGATGAAGGGATGTGTCTGAATCAGCCTCTTTCATCTTAATGTAGAGAAGATGGACCAAACCAGGCCTGTGTGGAGAGCTGTTCCCGGTTGCCTATGGTTTATATACCATTCTAACTTGTGAAAATGTCAGAGCGAGTAGGTGCATCCTCCATCTCATGGGACCCTTAGAAGCAACTTTTAGGAAAAAGTTGTTGCCAAGGCAGTGACCTCATTTAGTTCCTGAAGGAAGTGACCTCACCTCACTTCCTTGGTGATGGAACTCTCTGAACTTGGGATACAGGAAGTCAGGCACCCAGAGCCAGTCCCAGTTCATGTCCCAGTGGTCAAACTTGTTTGGATTTTCCAAGGACAGAGACAGTCTTTCTTGGTACCTACTGATGTGAGGATGGCCTAATGCCAGGAAGGTCTGAGGAGGGGCCTTTCCTGAGAAAGAAGGTAGTGGCTCACCGCTGGCTCCTAACAGCTTCACAGAGTTGGACACGGAGACCAGATCTGAGAGAGAACAGCCCATTATGGGGGAATATATTATGGCCCACCAGTCAAAGGACACTCCATATTTTCACAGACCTACTTGGGGGTCTGTGTGGGTGTGGGTGTGGGTGTGGGTTTGTGGTTTTGTCTCATGTTCTGAGAATAGGTAGGAAAGTCGTTTTGTTTGGTTTGGTGTGAATTGTTTCTAGTAAGTCTTTTGACAAGGCGAGTGTTTCTATGTCTGTGTATCCCACTGTGTCCGTGGTTGTAGACATTAGAAAAGAGAGTGCATCAATACATATGTCCTATCTAGTAGAAATCTTACCAGCGTTCATCCTGTCCTATTTATGAATGGTCTACGGCTTGCCATATGGATCGGCCACTCCTAATATCTTCCTAAGATCCTATTTTCTTTCTGAATTTTGGCCAAACTCCAGAATAGGCTCATGGTTTTGTGTCCAAGATATGTACCACCTTTAAGCTCTGTGACATGGCCATGTACTGGATAGCTGAAGGCAATGGTGAGCATCTCAGAAAACTCAGATATCAGTGTGATCAGGAAAGTCTCAGTGGAGAAACCCTGCTTTGGGCCTTTTGCTTACCTATTGTACTATTGCCCTTAATGTCAGGAAAGTCTTTGCCTCAGGCCACCCCTTTGTGAAGACTGAAGAGTTTTCAAATGGAAATGAATGGGCATCACCTTTGGCTCTTTGCTTAATTGCTTTGGAAAAGGATGTGTCTGAATCAGCTTCTTGGCCCTGTGTGAGGTTGTGGCTTAGATTCTCAGCACCTAATGGATCTAAAAAAATCCCATGTGTGCATCCAAAACCAAAATACCCATAAGAGCAGTCATTGTGGATGAAGTCTCTTACCTTCCTCTGTAAAGTTCCTGACCTCCATCTTTGAGAATAGGGATCCTTTGGGTCAAATGAGTTCTTCAAATCACTACAGAGGCTAGGCCATAGGTGCTTGGGTTTTCTCATGACCCCAATTAACATAAGGAATCTAAACCCCACAGTAATTAGGCCACAAAATGGAGAATCAGAGCAGTATTAAGGGCAGGCCTCTTTCATCACTTCTGGTTCACATGAAGGGTCTCCCTGCCACACTGACTTTAAGCAAATGGGGAAAGGGACCTTATTTTGGATACTGTCTTTGGCTTTGGCCCTCATGGAAACCTACAGCATGAGGTTATGATTAGTGTCTATATGGAAGAAGATGAGGGCCATGTGGGAGTGTTTTGGTTTTAATTGTGGTCATTTTTGTGGCCGTTGGAAGAGATGACTGGGTCCACCTGGGCTTGAACACTGGTGTGATTCCCCTTAGAAACTGAGTTATGGAACTGACCTCAAAGAAGTATTGCCATGTATTGTGTTGGGATTTTAGGAGGCCACGCATGAGAGTCGCCCTTGGAAACTGAGATCAAGGCCCAGGGTGGCTTTCCACAGAGCACTGGGAATCTCAGGAAGGATATCACATGATTTTATTTTTAAAGAATTGGCAGCCATAGTTGCAAGTCAAAGCACAAAAGGATCACACATTGTAGACCTCAAATGCCTGGCTTAATGTGACCTTTTAGCCTGTCGTTGGGAATCATTGCCTGTTAGAATTCTCCAGAGATTTCATTGAAATAAGCTTCCTCTCCATTTCATGGTTCCTGAATGAATTAAACACCACAGTGCCTCAAACTTCATCCTTGAAAAAAGGCTAGATAAATACCATTAAATTTTTGAAATTCCCATGAACAGGTGTCAGTGGAGAACCTTTGGATGTCTTATAGATGATCATGAGTGTACCAGACAATGCCTTGATTGACTGGGTTTCATGAAAATCATGTAGAACAGAGATGCCAGTAATTTGGAGCCCGATGAGTAGTCGGCCTAGAGCAGTGGAGTGTAGGTGTTTGTTAAAACATCTGTGATGGGGTCATGTGGATCTGCCATTGGCTTCCAAATGGTTTGTGACTGACATGGTGCAGCCCCCATACCCTTGTATGTAAAGGCATCTTGTTATACGGAGAGGTTTCAGGGCAATGTTTAGAATCAGATTGCTATTGTCAAGGGGGCAAGCTATGTGGGATAGAAGCCTGGTTGGTGCACTCTCCTGCAGACCCTTAACCAACACACGTAACAGAACTCCCTCCAGCACTCTGTCCTAGTTGACCTCTTCGTATTTCGTGAAGCAAATACTAAACTCCCAATGCAGCTGCAAGAAACACCATGAAAAGTAGAGGAAGACCAAATGGCTTCAAAGTCCACACTGGGAGACACTTTGCCCCCAAATGGCAACAAATTACCTACAAAGAGAGAATTCAGCCCTGCTTCCTCATGTTTATTGGAAAATAAGAAACCATGTGCTCCAGGTCACACAGATGCAGACCCAGATTTGATGGTCTCACTACAAAGGAAGTTAAAACTCCTGACAACAACATATATTTCAAGTGCCCAACCTCAGAGGCAGTTTCTCAAGAAGTCTTTAGGCCAACAGAGCTCCATGTTTGTGGAGTTTTTACCATGTACCTTACTTTTCGAAACACCTCTACCACCTCCAAGGTTGTTAACTACTGAGAATTTTCCATTCCAGATGTGTATTCACAGATTTTCTAACTCTTCTTCTCTTATTGTGTCTTACTTGGGGTGAAGGTAATGTCAAGGCATTGTTCTGAATGAGAGTGGGAAGACTTTTGGGTAGCACATATTTGCATAAACATTGGATTCATTTTCCAATTTTCTATTTGAAATACTGAATCCCTGACTGTCAGAGGTAGAAGGAATTCTATTCTACTTCAAAGAATAGCCTGACACTTACAAGAAACAGCCACCAGGAGACATCCTGTCTGAGAGACATCCTGTAGCCATCTGTCTCCCTGAGACATCCTGCGGCCATTTGTCTTTCTGAAACTTCCTGAGGTTATCTCACCTTGTGAAGACATCTAGGAACTGCCGATAAGAGAGATTTCCCACATCCAGCATACAAATACCCCTGTGTGAACAATAAAAGTTTGCAGCTTGATCAGAACTCCTGTCTTGCTGTCATCTCTCGTGTCTCTTGTCCCTTCATTCCTCCCTATCTAGGTTCGCTGCCCACGTTGATGTGTCCTGCCGCCTGGGACATCTGGCGCCCACCGACTGGGGCTTAAGCTTTTGATTGAGGGGGACCCCGTCCTCCTGGAAGATTTGGTCAAGCGGAGCTTCCAATAACTGCAGAAGACACCACCGAGAGACAGATCCAGGAGGAGCGTGGGGATGACGCCCGGTGATTGACCCACTATGGGACAAGCAGTTTCATCATATGATTTGTTTTTGTCAGGCTACAAGGAGTCCTTGCAGACATGGGGGCGCGTGTTTAGAAAAAAGACTAATTTTTTTTTTCATACATAAGAGAGCAGTGTCCATGGTTTCCTCTTGAAAGGACCATTGATGGTAAAAGATGGCTTGGAGTAGGAGACTGTTTAAAAGATTATTATGAATCCTTTGGCCCAGAAAAAGTGCCTGTTCCCACCTTTTCTTACTGGAACTTAATTAATGAAATTCTTAAAAGTTCACCCTTTGACAATGGTACCTTAAAACTTGTCGAGGTTGGGGAAGAGGCTATGCAAATACTTCTCGTATCCCCTCGGCATGCCCATCAGTTAGTATAGACATAGACCCTTCTCAGGCTCCCCAGGACCATGGGAACCTTCCTGGTCCCCCTCAAAATACCACCCTAAGGATTAAGGCTCCAATGGTTACCAACTGCCTTTATCCAGTTTTAAATTCCGGAGACTCATTGACCCCTGTAGAGGAGGCTACCTTGGAGAAGGAAGCAGCTCGCTACCATTCAGAAGACCCTGCACCTCTCAAGACCCTGCCACAGCCTATAGGACTTACACATCCAACCCCTCCTATATCCCTCCTGCCTTTTGTGCTCTGGCCCTTCAGGGTACAAATGCCCCCCCCCCCAGATATTTTTTCCCCACTTCCCTTGCCTAAACTGGCTCCTTTGTGAGCATCCTTCCAACATAGACAGGAACAGATCCAACCTTTAAAAGAATTAAGATCCCTTCACTCTGAGCTCTGTTCATTAGCCTTAGGTATGGAGTCAAAGTAACTGGCCTACAGTGGTCTAATACAAAGGCGAAGCCACTCCATCAACCTGTGCTCGCCTTCCCAGTCACCACCAGTCAGATAGATAAGCCTGCCCAGGCTGAGGTCAAAGACTTAGACGAGGATCAAGAGGAGGAAGCGGAGAAATGGAATAAGGAGATCAGGACTCAGAGGATGAGGAGTTCAGCCCTAGGCAGGCAGGAACCCAGAGTCTACAAAAAATTAAGCCTGCATTTTCCTGAAAAACTTAAAAAGGCTTGTGCTCACTATGGCCCCTTTGCACCCTACATGTTGGCTTTATTAGAAAGCCACAGCACACAATGACTTACTCCCAATGATTGGAAATTTTTAGACCAAGCTACCCTCAGTGCCAGAGACTTCCTGTTATGGAATGCAGATTTCAAAGAGCACTGTCGGGAAACTGCTCAAAAAATTTTAACTAAGGCCTCCTCTAAGTCCGGGACTTATGTTAAGCTAGTGGGCAATGAGCCTTTTGACACTAAAACTAAACAGGCACATTTCCCTGCTGGACTTTTGATGCAGATTCAGATGGCTGGCTTACATGCTTGGAGACACCTCCCTCAAAAGTCTCGGCTACCACTTCCCCGGCAAAAATTCGACAAGGGCCCGACGAGCCTTATAGCGACTTTGTTCCCAGGCTTAACCTAGCTGTGGAATGCTTGCTTGGACCAAGTGAAAACAAAAGCTCTTTTGTAAAACATCTTGCCTTTGAAAACGCCAACCCGGCATGTCAGGATGTTCTTCAACCACATAAGGATAAAGGGAAACTTTCTGACTTTATTAGACTCTATGCAGGGGTAGGTGCAGCTCATGCCATGGGTCTTGCCCTAGGTGTCACCTTTACCAAGACCTTTCACAATCCTGGCTCACGTACTTGCTTTACTTGTAAACAACCTGGCCATTTTGCACGCAAGTGTCCGACAGGCAAAGAAAGCCTAGGAATAGCATCTCCTTCAACTGGGGCTATACCGCCCCAAGCTACCCTTTGCCCTAGATGTGGTAAAGGTCATCACTGGGCCAGTGAGTGTAGATCTAAGACAAATGCCCTCAGATAGCCTATTTTTTCCTGCTTCTTGGGAAACTCCCTGCGGGGCCAGCCCCGGGGCACGACATCCCCCAGGACAAAACCAGGGGCAATAAGATTTTTTCCCTTCCAAACTCCCAACCTACCTCAAAATTCTTCTCCACAATTGCTTCCCTCCAACTAGCCACTCCAGGCAGCGCAGGATTGGACATCTGTGCCACCACTGAAACTATATTAGACTCAATGCAAGGGCCCCAGATAATACCCACTGGAATTATGGGTCCCCCTCCATCTCATATCTGTGCCCTTATTTTTGGAAGAGCCTCTACTAACTTACATGGTGTTCAGGTCTTCCATGGCATTAATTATAATGACTTCACTGGAGAAAAAAAAATAATGGCCACAGCTATTAATGGAGTTTTGGCCATCCCAGCAGGAACAAGTCTTGCACAATTAATACTCCTTCCCTTGAATCCAGGAGGCACTTAACCACCCAAACCTACCGCGGGGGACTGCCTCCTTGGGCTGCTCTGATGTAAATTGGGTTCAACCCGTTTCTCAAAATAGACCCACCATTTCCTTACTTATTGAAGGAAAGGAATTCCAAGGAATTCTAGATACTGGAGCTGATGCCACAATTATTTCTCAAAAATATTGGTCATCAGCTTGGATGCTCACCCCATCCTTGACTGACCTTAAAGGGATAGGACAGTCAAAAAATCCTCTGGTCAGCTCTACGGCTCTTATCTGGACTGATAAAGAGGGTAATAAGGGAATTGTCACTCCTTTCATTGTTCCTGACCTCCCTGTTAACCTATCGCCCGAGATATTTTGAGTCAAATGGAAGTCATTCATGCCAGTCCCAATTCCATGGTGACTCATCAAATGCTTTGTATTTATTTTGTCCCTGGTATAGGCCTTGGGAGACTGAGACAAGGACTGGTTGAGCCAATAAAACCCATACAAAAAAGAAATACATATGGACTTGGGTATTCGGATTTTTAGTGTCAGTCTCTGACTCTCCTGTACCCCATGGAGATAAAATTATTTGGGTGACTCAGACTCTTGTGTGGTTGGATCAATGGTCCCTTACCCAAGAAAATTTGGAGGCTGCCTCCATGTTAGTGCAGGAACAGCTGGCAGCCGGCCATGTAGAGCCCTCAACCTCACCATCGAATACTCCAATTTTTGTTATCAAGTAAAAATCAGGCAAGTGGTGCCTTTTACAATATTTGTGTGCCATTAATAAACCTATGTGCCAAATAAGAGCACTACAGCCAGGCATTCCCATACCAGTGGCTATTCCCAAAAACTATTGTAAAATGATTATTGACTTAAAAGATTGTTTTTTTTTTTTTTTACCATTCCTTTACATCCTGAGGATAGACACTATTTTGCCTTTAGTCTCCCTCACCTTAATTTTCAGGGCTCTATGCAGAGATTTCAATGGAAGGTTCTTCCCCAAGGTATGGCCAACAGCCCTAGTCTTTGGCAAAAATATGTTGCTCAAGCAGTAGACCCTGTGAGAGAGCTATGGCCACAAATTTATATTTTACATTATATGGATGATTTGTAATTGCTGCACCTAATAACCATGACCTTAATAATTGTTACTTGGACCTTTACAAAATCCTCACAACCTTGGGACTACAGATAGCTCCTAATAAGGTTAAAACACAGGACTGTTATACCTATTTGGTCCTTAAACTTCAAGATAATCAGATCCAAATTCCTAAGATACAACTATGGGTGGACCATCTTCACACCCTTAATGATTTTCAAAAATTACTGGGGAATATTCAATGGCTAAAAACATATTTAAAATTACCCACTTGTATACTTTTGTCCCTTAATGATATTTTGAGAGGTTATTCCCACCCCTCCTCCCCTCAAAAGCTTACTCCCGAGGCATGACAGGCATTAAACCAAGTCACAGAAGCCATTGCCAAACAGTTTTTTACAGAACATTCTTATAACCATCCTCTGGTTCTGGTTATTTTACACACTCCTCATACACCCACAGGAATATTTCGGCAGCGAAATACACATTTTAGAAATAAAGGCTGCCTTTGCTTTGGGTCCATTTACCCACCACATTCTCCAAGGTTATTACTGTTTTTCTTGCTCAGGTAGCTTCTATTATTTTTAAATGTCATTTGCTATCTCGACAACATTTTGGCAAAGACCATGATAATATTTTAATTTCATATACTAAAGACCAAACCCAATTTTTACTACAGACAGAGAATGAATGGCTTTTTGAGAACAATTGATAACCACCTCCCCAATGACCCCCTTTTATATTTTGTCCAGTTACATCCATGTATTTTTGCTAAAATTACTCAAAAGGCTCCCATTCCTCAAGTCCTTACTGTCTTTACAGATGGTTCCAGTAATGGCCTAGCAGTCTTTGTTGTCAATAACCAACCTAACACCTTTGATACTGTCTATCATTCAGCACAGTTTGTGGAATTGTTTGCCATAACACAAGTTTTTAAAACATTTCTTGATAATCCTGTTAATATTTATACATACAGTGCCTACATTGCTCATTCTGTGCCCCTGCTTCAGATTTCACCCACCATTAAGGCTTCTTCCAATGTGGCCCATCGGTTTCACCAGCTTCAGAAGCTAATTCAGGCCAGACAACACCCATTTTTCTTAGGACACATCAGGGCACACTCTGATCTTCCCAGCCCTCTAACACAAGGTAATGCCAAAGCTGATGCAGCAACTCGTTTCATCTTTTCAATTTTTGTTGGCTCCATTCAAAAGGCCACGGATTTACACAATCTTCACCATCTAAATTTCCAGAACCTTCGATAACTATGTAAAATTACCAGGCAACAGGCACGAGAAATAGTAAAAGCATGCCCTGGTTGCCCTGTCTCCCTCCCCATTCAACACTTGGGAGTTAACCCCCGAAGATTACTGTCCAATCAGTTTTTGCAAATGGATGTTACTCATTTTTCTGAATTTGGAAAAACCAAATATATACACGTTTCTGTAGATACCTTCAGCGGCCTTATTTTTGCATCACCACATTCTGAAGAGGCTATCAAAGATGTCCTTTCTCATCTTGTTTCAGTGTTTTCCGTAATGGGTAAACCAATACATATTAAAAACAAGATAATTGTCCTGCATATACCAGTGCCAAGTTTAAACAGTTTTGTGCTTCCTCGCAAATTTGTCATACTACTGGAATTCCATACAAGCCTCAGGCATTGTGGAACGTGCCCACCTTACCTAAAGACTTGGCTAACCCGCTTTAATGCTTCTGCACTTGTATTTACCACTCACAGGCATCGCCTTAATCATGCATTATTTGCCCTTATTTTTCTTTCCCTAGACAATGAAGGCCATTCGGCTGCAGACTGACACTGGCAATCCTCGTCCAATTCTGTTCGCCCACCTGTTATGTGGCACAATCCCCTTACAAATAAATGGAAAGGCCCAGTTCCTGTCCTCATCTGTGGACGAGGCTCAGCTTGTGTTTTGGACCAAGAGCAAGCAGCCCCAAGATGGTTACCAGAACGCCTGGTTAAACAGGTTAATGGCTTACCTCAACACAGGGATGGAGGCCCTCACCCTGAGGACAAATTTTCCTCTTTTTCAGATGCAGCCAACAATCTGTGTGAGGATCCTACTTAAGGCACTTCTGCTGAACAGGATTGTACACGGAGGCTTTGGCCCTCCACCTTCCAACATCATGGAGTACCTTTTTGGCCCTCCCTGTGAACGCAAGGGAGGATCTTGGACTCAGGCTCCCACTAGTTTGACCCAGACTGCTGACTGCGTGACTAAGGTGGCTTACCTCCGAGCCGAGGTTGACCATAAACTCAGAGGAGTTCATCAGCCTAAATTGGTATGTGTTAACAAGCCAAAGATTATTCCCCCTAGTACAAGTAATGCTCTCTAAAATTGTTCTGCAACTTGAACGCATACCCAAGAGATGCATGCCACTTGTTATGCGTCGGCCTCAATTTGTGTCAACAAGAAGGGAGAACAATTTTTTGAAGCCTCCCTAACTAAAACTCATGCAGCAGGAGGGACCACTATTCATTATACCCCCGTTCTTTTTGACCGGGGAGGAGAAGGCAAATACACCAAGCTACAGTCAGCTGGGTGCCAAGGCCCTGTTGGTAAACCCCCCTTCTGCCCCATTAAGGCACCTACAGGGGTCGCTGATGGTGGAGGATTCCCTTATGCTGTCAAGCATCCTCAGATAATCAAACTTTTGAAACCCCAAATCCCTGAGCTCACATATCATCTCTTAATATAGAGAAAATGCCAGCTCCCCGGTTTAGATAACAATATATTAGAAATTTTGGAAACTACCTTCTCCTTGCTTAATAATTCCAACCCCACCTTTGCTGGTGATTGCTGGCTCTCCATGACAACAGGGGCAATCATGCCTATTGCAGTTCCTATTAATTCTATCATAGACGATGATAATACATGCCAACCCAGATTTCCTTTTAAAGTACAGTCTATAGGCACTTTTACAATATGTCTTTTAGGCGCGATGCAAAATAATACCTATGATATTGATGTTGGAGTTCCTTCCTTTGGAAATTGCTCAAAAGTACAAAACTATTCCTCACCCACCCCATCTCTTTGTCCCTCCAATGGCACAGTTTTTATGTGTGGAGGAAACTCGGCCTTCCTGAGGCTTCCATCGAATTGGACCGTTGGCTGTGTTCTTGCCTTATTACTCCCTGATATAACTATTGTCCCAGGAGACAAAACTCTATGCATTCCTAGTCTAGACACCTTAGTCAAAAGACACAGGCGGGCAATACAGGCCTTACCACTCTTTGCCAGCCTTGGAATAACAGCTGCTGTGAACACAGGTACAGCTGGCTTAGGCATGGCTATACACTCTTAGCGTCGCCTGTCTCAACAACTTATAAATGATGTAAAAACTCTATCAGGAACCATTAGAGATTTGCAGGACCTAGTAGACTCCCTGGCAGAAGTGTTCCTTCAAAACAGAGAAGGCTTAGATTTACTGACAGCTAACCAGGGAGGTATTTGCTTGGCCTTAGGGGCACGATGCTGCTTTAATGCCAATAAATCAGTCATAGTACGCACTAAAATTAAGCAGCTTCAAGAAGATCTAGAAAAGAGATGAAGGGAACTTTTTGAAAATCCCCTCTGGACTGGGTTTAATGGATTTCTACCCTACCTTCTTCCCCTATTAGGCCCTTTGTTGGGTTTACTTTTAATGGTGTCCATAGGACCCTGCATTATAAACAGGCTTGTACAATTTATTATAGAACAGATTAATATTTTGGCCTCTAAGCCCATACAGGTCCACTATCATCACCTGGAGATGGAAGACCATGCTGCCAACATTTAAAAGGATGTTCTACCCTTCTCACAGGCTTATTTCTTAAGTTTACATCCCCACAGATCTCTCTTTCTTACATTAAACTATAAGTAACAGCTCTGACCAACCATCTTCTGCCATTGCCATAAGGGTTCGTCCTCCATGGGCCCCTTCACTTGGGGGGGGGATGCACCCATGGAGTGAGGACGTTAGGCCATAATAACGGAGGATGCAGGATGGACTGCAGGAGGATGGATCCACGGATACCAAAACAGAAGACCTCTTAGTGACACGCTCTGGTGCATGGCGGTCGGCATGCTTCCCTTTTAAAGCCGTCTCCTCCAAAAATATGCCAAGGCCACCACGAAATCTTGTAAACATGCTCTCTCGAATCAGGAGATATTCAAAGGCCTGCTAGAGAAACAGAGCCTCTATCACCCCCTAAAACATTGGCCGGTAAGGTATGGTCAAATATTTTATATAAGAAAGGGGGAGAGGTCAGGGGCTATAAGGAAGTTCTCCTTCAAAGTATAGCCTGACACTGAAAAGAAACAGCCCCCTGGGAGATATCCTGCCTGGGAGACATCCCGCAGCCATCTATCTCCCTGAGACATCCTGCAGCCATCTGTCTTCCGGCAACATCCTGAGGTTATCTCACTTTCTGAAGACATCCAGCAACTGCCGATAAGAGAGCTTTCCCATCCACAGCATATAAATTTCCATGTGAGAACAATAAAAGTTTGCAGCATGATCAGAACTCCAGTCTTGCTGTAATCTCTCGTGTCTCTTGTCCCTTCATTCCTCCCCAACTAAGTTTCTTGCCCACGTTGATGTGTCCCGCCGGCCGGGACAACTGACACTAACCCATACCCTACTACACTCTGACAACTAATCCTAATATGATGGAGAAAAATAACCCAAACAGAACAGAAATACAAGCAGTTCAGAGGAGGCATGGTGTATATTTGGACTTGCCTTTTGCATGATATAGGGTAAGTGTTATAAATCTAGTTAACAACACCTACTATCTTCCTAAGCTCCTGTTTTCTTCCTGAATTCTGGCCACTCTCCAGAATACGCTCATGGTTTTGTGTCCACGATATGTACGACCTCCAAGCTCTGTGACATGGCCATGTACTGGATAGCTGAAGGGAATGCGAGCATCTCAGAAAACTCAGATATCAGTGTGACCAGGAAAGTCTCAGTGGAGAAACCCTGCTTTGGGCCTTTTGCTAACCTATTTGCCTGTTGCCATGAATGTCAGGAAGGTCTTTGCCTCAGGCCAGCCCTTTGTGAATCCTGAAGAAAACTGTTTTCAAATGGTAATAAATGGGCATCACCTGTGGCTCTTTGCTTAAATGCTTTGGAAAGGGATGTGTCTGAATCTGCCTCTTTGCCCTGTGTGAGGTAGTGGCTTAGATTCTCAGCACCAGTTGGATCTAAAGAAAAATCCAATGTGTGCATCCAAAACCAAAATGCAAAAAAGATCAGTCATGGTGTATGAAGTTTCTCACCTTCCTCTTTTAGGTTCCTGACCTCCATCAAGTGAGAATAGGGATCCTTTGGGACAAATGAGTTCTTTCATGCCCTGTAGAGATGATTGGGTTTTCTCATGACTCCAAATCACATGAAGAAACTATACCTGACAGTCAGTAGGCCTCAAATTGGAGAAGCAGAGCAGTATTAATGGCAGACCTATGTGATCAATCCTGGTTCACAGAAATGGTGTCCAGGCTACCCTGAGGTTAGGCAAATGAAGGGAAAGAGACCTTATTTTGGAAACTCTCTTTGGCTGTGCCATTCATGGAAACATCCAGCCAGAGGTTATGATGAATGTATATATGGAAGAAGATGAGGGCCTTGGTGGAGTGTTTTGGTTTTAATTGTGGTCATTTGTGTGGAGTTTGGAAGAGATGACTGGGTCCACCTGGGCTTGAACTCTTTTGTGATTCCCCTCAGAGACTGAGTTCAGTGACTGACCTCAGAGAAGTAATTGCTTTGGAAAGGGATGTGTCTTAATCAGCCTCTTGGCCCTGTGTGAGGCTGTGGCTTTGATTACCAGCACCGTATGGATCTAAAAATGATCCCATGTCTGCTTCCAAAACCAAAATGGCCAAAATTGCAGTCATTGTTGATGAAGTCTCTCGCCTTCCTTTGTAAGGTTCTGAAAGAATAAAAGAAATTGAAATTGAAACGTAAAGAAACAGGTTCTGTAAAGTTTCCAGGCTGCACGCAGAACCTGAAATTCCTGTGGCAGTTAAGACAATTCCCGGAACTACCCATTAGATGTGTGTTGAAATCTTCCCTGACCACCTAGTTACTTAACAACCTCTTCCCAAAAACCGTGCAGCTAAGCACATATACATCTCAGGGCTTCAACCAATCAGTTTAAATGTATACCCCTTCTCAGGGCTGACCAATCACCCCCTGCCTGAACTGTTCCCACCAATGAATGTGCAAATCATGTTTTAGAGTTGTTATTTGATTTTCCCACAGTATACGGTGATTTGCTAAAGGAAGCTAGGATGTATGTTAAGTCCCTGCCCTCTCTA
Organism: Callospermophilus lateralis; assembly: GCF_048772815.1. Taxonomy (NCBI): domain Eukaryota; kingdom Metazoa; phylum Chordata; class Mammalia; order Rodentia; family Sciuridae; genus Callospermophilus; species Callospermophilus lateralis. The sequence goes on along the minus strand of NW_027512402.1, from coordinate 314,921 downwards.
AAGAATGTATATAAAATCTGATCATGTTGTTCTTGGGGCTCTTTGTTTTTTGCTCCTCTGAAGTGAGCTCTGAGCCCCAGCATGCTGGACCCCCAATAAACCCTTTGCTGTTTCATGAGAAATTCTCTTGGTGGTCTTTTCCTCCGAAGTTCGGCCCACCTTTTCATCTGGAGGCCCTAGCTGAGAAATCCAGCAGTGACGAACAAAAGACCCCAATGGACTCCTTTCAGAGTAATTAAGGTGCCTCTTTCTGGTTTCAGGTTTCAGGTTAGGGCTTGGCAAAATGGCTGTCGGTGAAGAACATTAGCTCTCTGCGATGGTGGCTGACAGATGTGTCACAGAGTCACAGGCCACGTCCCTGGGGGAAACTCCAGAGGACTCGGGAAATTGAGGATTAGTAGATTCCTCAACTCGGTAATTTTTTGCTTCAGGATTCGGTTTTCCAGCCCATCAGGTTTTGCTGGCTACTCAGTTTTGTTCATTGTCAGGAACTCATGTTGAGTTTACTGTCTGTCTTTATTGTCTAACCCATCAGGTTTGGCCAGTTACTCAGTTCTAATCTTTTTCTTGGACTCATGTTAAACGTTTACTGTTTGTCTTTGTCTGTGTCACGTTTGTGTATTCACTGTCCCTGTTTGAGTAACTCCCATTATGGGACATTATGGGACAAAGCACTTCCATGCCTCTGTCCCTTAACCTTGATCATTGGACTGATGTTCGCTCAAGTACCAAGAATCTTTCTTTTTCAGTAAAATGCCGGATCTGGCAGACTCTCTGTGCTTCAGAATGGCCCATCCTAGGAGTCGGATGGCCCCGAGAAGAATCCTTCCACTTCCCTCTAATCCGAAAAGTCAGAGATATTGTCTTTCACCGGGGCCACTTGGCCACCTAGATTAACAGCCATATACCCCTTCCCCCACGATCTTATCATTCCAACATTCTGCTCCTCCCCCTCTTCCCTCCATTCTGAGTCAGAAGACTGGACACTCCTCTCTCTCCTTATCCTCTACCCTCGCTCCCCAACCCACAACATGTTCCAGATGATCCTCCCGCCGCTGACTCAGCCTCTCCGCCGCTAGAGGCAATTGGGCCAGACCCAAGCCCTCCAGGGGACTTCCCCAGAGCAGCAGCAGACCCTGCTCCCCTGAAGGAAGCTGGGCCACCTAAAGGAACCCGCAGGAGATAAATAATATAAAACTCGGAAGCCCCAGTGATGCTCCCTCTCTGTCCCTACGGGCCCATGAACCGACCCAACTGGGACCCCAACACCTTTGAATGTAGGTAGCATCTGTCCACTTATCGCCGTTCTCTAATAGTGGGTCTCTGAGCGGCCGCCAGAGGGCCGACTAATTTGGCCAAGGTAAGAGAGATTATCCAAGGGCCTAATGATTCTCCTTCTATGTTTCTGGATAGAATTATGGAAGCGTATAGGAAATATATTCCTTTTGATCCTCAGGCAGAAGACCAAAAGCCATCTGTTGCAATGGCCTTTATCGAGCAGACTGCCCTAGATATTAAGAGAAAGTTACAACGTCTAGATGGATTATAAGATATGACCTTAAGAGATTTAGTCAGAGAAGCTGAGAAAGTATATTATAAGAGAGAAACTGAGGAGGAAAGGGAATAGAGGAGAGAGAAGGAAAGGGAACAAAAGAAGGAGGAAAGAAGCAAATGGCAGAGTAAAGCATTGCCTAAGGTTCTGGTCACAGCAGCAAATAGGCCAGAAGTTAAAAAGCAGGGATACATAAAGGCATACCTGGGCCCACGCCAAAGGCTGCCGTTGGCCTCAAATCAATGTGCCCACTGTAATAAAATAGAACACTGGGCCAAAGAGTGCCCCCAAAAGAAGCAGCCACGCCAGCCCGCCGTGCTGACTCTAGAAGAGGACTAGGAAATTAGGGGCTCAGATCCCCTCCCCCAGCTCAGAGTAAAATTTGAAGTTGAGGGGAACACAGTGAACTTTGAAGTGATTACAGGAGCAGTATACTCAGCCCTTAAGACTTCACTGGCCCCCCTATCAATTAAATCGTCCCTAGTTCAAGGGGCTAATGGCAGTAGATATCAGGCTTGGACAACTAAGATGAATATGGACCTCGGAAAGGAAAAAGTCCACCACTCTTTCCTAGTAATCCCAGAATGCCCGGCCCCATTGATGGGCAGGAATATGCTTACAAAACTCTGGACTAGAATAACCTTTAACCCTAATGGTCCCCAAGTGGGGGTTCTAAAGCCTGCAGTATTAACTCCCATAGTAACATCTTTGACTATGTCTGTAGAAGATGAACATCAACTCTTCGCGCCCCCTAGGACTGATCAAACAGGCAAACTACCCCAGAAATGGATAAAAGATTATCCTAATGCCTGGGCAGAAACTGCTGGGTTAGGTCTAGCCATCAACAACCTCCAATAGTAGTAGAATTAAAAGCCTCTGCGTCTCCAATTAGTGTTAAACAATATCCTCTAAGCAAAGAAGCTAAGGATGGGATAAGGCCCCATATTCATAAATACCTGGGTCTTGGGGTCCTAAGGCCCTGTCAATCAGCCTGGAACACCCCCCGGTACCAGTAAGAAAGCCAGGAACTGGGGACTACCGTCCTGTTCAAGACCTAAGAGAGATTAAACAACAGAGTGCAGGACATTCACCCCACAGTACCCAATCCATATAATTTGCTTAGCACTCTGAATCCGGAGCAGAAATGGTACACTGTGCTGGACTTAAAAGATGCTTACTTCTGCTCGCCTCTACATAAGGACTGTCAGTTGCTGTTAGCTTTAGAGTGGATAGACCCAGAACCTGGAACATCTGGCCAACTAACCTGGACTAGACTCCCACAGGGGTTCAAAAAATCCCCCATTCTCTTTGATGAAGCCCTCCACAGAGACATCAATGACTTCAAAACTGCACACCCCGAAGTCACCCTACTCCAATAGTGGATGATCTTCTACTGGCAGCCAACACCAAGGAGACCTATGAGTCTGGGACCCAAGCACTATTATTCGAGCTTGCTCGGCTTGGATATATGGCTTCTGCCAAAAGGCCCAAACTTGTCAGCAAGAAGTAATCTTCCTGGGTTATTCTCTTAGGGGTTGCAAACGATGGCTCCCTGAGCCCAGAAAAAAAACCGTTTTGCAGATACTGCCCCCATCTAATAAGAGAAAACTCAGAGAGTTTCTTGGGACTGCCAGCTTTTGCAGGTTATGGATTCCTGGGTTCGCATCTCTGGCTGCCCCTTTATACCCGCTGATAAAGGGGGATGCCCACTTCCAATGGACCCCTGAGTACCAACAAGCTTTTGATAATGTCAAAAAAAGGTGCTGCTATCTGCTCCGGCCTTAGCACTCCCAGATGTAGAAAACCCTTCACTCTCTATATCGAGGAAAAGAAAGGAATAGCACGGGGAGTGCTCACTCAGTCTTTGGGACCTTGGAAAAAGCCAGTAGCGTATTTATCCAAAAAACTGGACCCATTGGCTAGCGGGTGGCCCCATTGCTTAAGTGCTATAGCAGCGGCAGCCTTTCTAATAAAAGATGCTCATTAATTAACGTTGGGACAGAAGCTAACCATTATAGCCCCCCATGCCCTGGAGAGCATCATCTGTTAGCCTCCAGAGAGGTGGCAATCAAACTCCAGAATAAACCACTACCAGAGCCTCTTGCTTGACAAAGACAGAATAACGCTGGGACCCCCTGCTCCACTCAACCCACCTACACTGCTGCCAGAAGAATCATCAGGACCCGTCACTCATGAGTGTCAACACATACTGGCAAGGAAACCAGTATACAACAAGACTTGAAGGATCAGCCACTGCCTCGCCCTGAAGTCGTATGGTTTACGGATGGCAGCAGCTTCCTCCAAGATGGTAAGCGGCGGGCTGGAGCAGCAGCAGTTAGCAAAACTGATTTCATCTGATACTCTGGTCTCCCAGAAGGGACATCAGTCCAAAAAGCAGAACTGATTGCCCTTATGAAAGCATTGGAACTAGCAACAGGGAAAAGGGCCACCATATAAACTGATAGCCACTATGCATTTGCCACTGTTCATATGCTCGGGACTATTTACCAACAATGCGGGCTATTAACCTCTGCCGGGAAAAAAATAAAAAATAAAGATGAGATCCTCCACCTTGGCTCAGCAGTGCAGGGCCATAAGGAACTAGCTATAGTGGACTGTCCCGGGCACCAGAAGAGAAACAACCCTGTGGCAGTTGGAAACAGAAGGGCAGATGAGGAAGCTTAATTGGCAGCCCTAAACAGAGTGACTCTGTTAACTTTTTCCACACCGGGGGGGAACAAAAATCAGGAGACTTGGCTGCCCCGGAACATTCAGGCAACTTATCATCTGAGGAGACAGATACAGAAATCTGGGACCCTACAGAGCCAAGTTTACAATTTCAAAAAGCCCACCTTTATGTCAAAGACGTACACCAGCTAAACCACTTAGGCTCAAAGAAGTTATAGGCACTCTTAAAGGACCGAAGAAAGGACTTATTATTGACTGACTCAAAGAGGAAAAAATAGCTGAGCAGGTGACTAGAGCTTTTCAAGTCTTCCAATTAGTTAATATTTTCCCATCCAAGATTCCTGCAGGGAAGCGCATACGAGGAACCAGACCAGGACAATTCTGGGAAGTGGACTTTTCTGAAATTAAGCCAGCAAGGTATGGACTTAAATATCTCCTAGTCTTTGTAGATACTTTTTCAGGATGGGTCGAAGCCTTCCCCATGAAGAAAGAAACAGCTCAGATGGTGGTCAAAAAGATCCTAGAAGACAGTTTTCCAAGGTTCGGCCTGCCTAAGGTAATAGGGTCTGATAACGGACCAGCATCCGTGGCCCAGGTAAGTCAGGGATTTTCCAGGACCCTGGGGATTACTTGGAAGTTATATTGTGCTTATAGACCCCAGAGCTCAGGACAGGTAAAAACGATGAATAGAACCATCAAAGAGACTTAACGAAATTAATCTTGGAGACCGGCATAAAAAATTGGACTATGCTCCTACCTCATGTACTTTTTCGTGCAAGAAATACCCCTCCGCCCCTTTGTGTAACCTCACCCCTTATGAAATTCTCTACGGTGCCCCTCCTCCATTAAGGGACCTAACCCCAACTCTGAGATTAATGATTCCTTTCACACACCCTTGCTAGACAGACTTAAAGCCCTTGAACAAACCCAGCACCCAGCGATACCTGTGGAAACAGTTGGCCACTGCTTATCATCCTGGAGACGAGGGAACTCCACATCGATATCAAGTGGGAGACTTCGTCTACATGAGACAGTATCGGGTGTCATCCCTGGAACCCTGCTGGAAAGGACCATACCAGGTGCTGCTTATAACACCTACAGTGGTGAAAGTGGATGGCATCACTTCCTGGATCCATGCCTCCCATCTCAATCCTGTGCCCTTTCCATACTCTGGCTGGAAACTGGAACAGACTGGTAACCCTCTCAAGTTGCATGTCTGTGGTGTGGGTAGGGCTATGGATTCTTCCCCTGACCACCAGCAGTCCTAATCCCCATCAGCCTGTTCAGCAACAATGGCAAGTTATAAATCCTACTGGGCAAGTAGTGTGGTCTATTTCACATACAGCCCCCTTATGGACTTGGTGGCCATCTCTCCACCCGGACATTTGTCAGCTTGCCATAGGCCTCTCTGACTGGGATCTCCCTGACATAGTGGACCCCACACAGATCCCACTAAAGCCCAAACCAACTTACCCCATGAATTATTGATGTCATCTCCCCAGCTCAGGTGTAAACTAGCCAGTCTTGTTTATTAAGTGTGCCCAGCTGATTTCTGAAATCGCAAACAGGCCCAAACCTGTGGAGGACCCAGTGACTTTTATTGTAGATATTGGGGTTGTGAACACACGGGAGCTACATTGTGAAACCCAAACTCCCCAGACAGTATGATTCGGTAGGATGAAATGACATCTGGATTGATCCCAATAAATGTGCCGCTATCCAAGTGGTGTCAAAAACTTGCTGTGGAAAAAATAGTCTATGTTACCCGCTCAATATAACTTTCACTTCCAAAGGAAGGGGCTACCTCAGAACAACATGGCCTATGGGAAATACTTGGGGAATGCGATTCTATATTAATGGCCCTGGCTATGACTTTGGTCTCTGGTTCACCATTCGGCTTAAAAAGGAAGAAAATCCCACAGCAATAGGGCCCAATCCATTCAAGTCTGGAATTAAGCCTCCTAAACCTCCCATGCCTAGATCTACCAAAACCCCTCTACCATCTCATACTTCGCAGTTTCCGTCTTTGCCTACTTCCCCAGTCCAGAGTACAGCTGACTCCTCCCCCTGGGAACTAATTAAAGGAACCTTTATGGTACTGAACTCCACACAGTCAGAACTCCTTGCATTTCAGCCCAGGTATTTGACAGCTCTGTACATTATTGTGTAATGGTGGAGATACCCCCCAGGGTGCTCAATCATGATCCAGAATCCTTTGAAGGTCTACTAGGTGGACAAACAGCCCGATTTTGCCGGGAGCCAGTGTCCCTTACTCTAGCCATCCTATTGGGGCTAGGAGCTGCTGCAGGAGTGGGTACAGGAACAGCTGATATGATCCATGGGTCACAACAAATGGACTGATTAGAAACAGCAATAAATCAAGACTTGAAGACGTTAGAGACCTCCATCACAGTTTTGCAGGAATCCTTAACCTCTCTCTCTAAAGTTGTTTTACAGAACAGGTGAGGATTAGACCTCCATTTAATAAGGGAGGGGGGCCTCTGTGCTGTACTGAGAGAAAAATGCTGTTTTTATGCTGACCATACTGGAGTTGTAAAATAATCCATGAGTAAATTGAGAAAATGCCTTGAAGAGCACCAGAGAGAAAGGGAGATTCAACAAGTGTGGTTTGAGTCATGGTTTACCTTGTCCCCCTGGTTAACTACACTCCTATCAGCCTTAGCTGGACCCCTGATCATGCTTATGGTGTTGATAACTGTGGGACCTTGTTTGCTTAACCTCATAGTTTCCTTTCTCCAGGCTCAGATTGGGCAGGTAAAACTCATGGTAATCAGACAGAAATACACTTCACTGGCAGAAATAGAATGTGAGACCCCACAAAAATTATGATTCATTACTTTTAAAAGGAGAAATGAAAGAATTAAAGAAATTAAAATTGAAACGTAAAGAACCAGGTTTTGTAAAGTTTACAAGCTGTGCTCAGAACCTTAAATTCCTGTGTCAGTGAAGACAATTCCCGGAACTGCCCATTAGATGTGTTGAAATCTTTCCTGACCACCTAGTTACTTAACAACCCCTTCCCAGAAACCGTGCATCTCAGCACGTATACATCTCAGGGCTTCAACCAATCAGTTTAAATGTATACCCCTTCTCAGGGCTGACCAATCACCCCCTGCCCGAACTGTTCCCGCCAATGAATGTGCTAATCATGTTTTAGAGTTGTTATTTGATTTTCCCACAGTATATGATATTTGCTAAAGGAGGCTATGATGTATATAAAGTCCCTGCACTCTCTAAAGATTGTATATAATCTCTTCTCAAGTTGTTCTCGGGGCTCTTTGTTCTTTCCTCCTCTGAAGTGAACTTTGAGCCCCAGCATGCTGGACCCCCAATAAACCATTTGCTGTGCCATGAGACAATAGGTGCTTGGGTTTTCTCATGTCTCCAAATCACATAAAGAATCTATACCTGACAGTCAGTAAGCCTCAAATTGGAGAAGCAGTGCAGTATTAGCGGCAGGGCTATTTGATCACTCCTGATTCAAAGGAAGGGTGTTCAGGCCACCCAATGCCCTTCTGGACTTCAAATATTACCTAGATTTCTGTTTTCATACTTATATTTCACCAGTATATTCTTGTAAATATCGCAGGTTCCCAATACCATAATTCATCCTGCAGAATGATTCCTAAACCAAATCGAACCTGTTATGACCCTTAACCATGCAATATTTCCTCAATATAACTTAACAGAAGAACAAGGATATTGTTGGTCTTACAATACAGGAATGTAGGGGATCTTCCTCCTGCTGAGAACCTCAAAGTTCCGTGCAGAAATGATCCCTGAAGAAGATGTAGACACCTATGAAAGACCTGAGAGAGCAAAAGTCAACTTCCATGTAAAACAACCTGGTCAAAATGAAGGGATGTGTCTGAAAGCCTCTCTCTTCTTAATGTAGATTAAATCGACCAAACCAGGCCTGTGTGGAGAGCTGTTCCCGGGTGCCTATGGTTGATATACCATTCTATCTTGTGAAAGTGTCACAGGAAGTATGGGCAGCCTCCATCTCATGGGACCCTTGGAAGCAACTGTTAGGAAAAAGTGGTTGCCAACCCAGTGACCTCATTCAGTTCGTGAAGGAAGTGACCTATCACACTTCCTTGGTGATGGAACTCTCTGAACTCGGGATCCAGGAAGCCAGGCACCCAGAGCCAGTCCCAGTCCCAGTCCCAGTGGTCTTATTTGTTTGGATTTACCAAGGACAGAGTCAGTCTTTCTTAGTACCTACTGAAGTGAGAATGGCCAAATGCCAGGAGAGCTCTGAAGAGGGGCCTTTTCTGAGAAAGCAGGTAGTGGCTCAACCATGGCTCCTGACAACTTCACAGAGTTGGCAAAGAAGTCCAGGTCTGAGATAGGACAGGCCATTTTGGTGGAACATAGTATGGCCCACCAGTCAGAGGACACTCAGGATACTCACAGACATACTTGGGGGAAGGAGATTCCGTTGTGGGTGTCTGTGTGAGTTTGTGGTTTTGTCTCATGTTCTGAGAATAGGTAGGAAAGGCGGTTTGTTTGTTTAGACTGGAATGTTTCTAGAAAGTCGTTTGACAACGCGAGTGTTTCTATGTCTGTGTATCCCACTGAATCCGTTTTTGTAGACATTTGAAAAGAGAATTCATCAATGGTTGTGTCCTGTCTAGTAGAAAGCTTCCCAGCATTCATCTTGCCAAATTAAAGAATAAAGAGGTGCTTGCCTTATGGATGGGCAACACCTATTATCTTCTTAAGTTCCTCTTTTCTTCTTGAATACTGGCCACTCTCCAGAATAGCCTCATGGTATTATTTCCAAGATATGTACCACCTCCAAGCTCTGTGACATGATCATGTACTGGATAGCTGAAGGGAATGAGAGCATCTCAGAAAACTCAGATATCAGTGCGACCAGTAAAGTCTCAGTGGAGAAATACTACTTTGGACTTTTGCTTACCTATTGTTCTGTTGTCCTGAATGTCAGGAACGTGTTTGCCTCAGGCCACCCCTGTGTGAAACCTGAAGAAATCAGTTTTCAAATGGAAAAGGATGGGCGTCACCTGTGGCTCTTTGCTTAATTGCTTTGGAAATGGATGTGGCTGAATCAGCCTCTTTGCCCTCTGTGAGGCAGTGGCTTAGATTCTCAGCACCTGATGGATCTAAAGAAAGTTTCCAAGTGTGCATCCAAAACCAAAATGGCCAAAAGAGCAGTCATTGTGGATGAAATCTCTCGCCTTCCTCTGTAAGCTTCCTGACCTCCATCAAGTGAGAATAGGGATCCGTTGGGTCAAACCAGTTCTTCAAAGCTCTGCAGAGGCTAGCCAATAGGTGCTTGTGTTTTGTCAGGACACCAATTCACATAAAGAATCTATACCAGTCAGTTGGCCTCAAACTGGAGAAGCAGAGCAGTATTAAAGAAGGGCTATTTGATCACTCTTGGTTCACAGGAATGGTGTCTAGTCCACTCTGACTTTAGGCAAATGAGGGGCAAGGGAGCTTATTTTGGACACTGTCTTGGGCTGCGCCCGTCATGGAAACCTCTAGCTAGAGGTTATTCAGAGTGTCTATGTTGAAGAAGATGAGGGCCATGTGGGAGTTTTTTGGTTTTAATTGTGGTCAATTGTTGGTGGTTAGAAGAGAATCCTGGGTCCACCTGGGCTGGAATTCTCGTGCGATTCCCCTTAAAGACTGATTCCTGGAACTGACCTCAGAGAAGTATTGCCATTAATTGTGTTGGGATTTTAGGCGGCCATGCATGAGAGTCGCCATTGGAAACTGAGATCTAAGCCTGGGGTGGCTATTCACCAAGCACTGTCAATCTCAGCCAGGACATCACATGATTTTATTCTGAAAGACTTGGCAGCCATTGTTGAGAGTCAAAACACACATGGACCTCACATTGTAGACCTCAATGGGCCTGGCTTCATGTGGCCTTTTGGCCACTCTTTGGGAAGACTTGCCTCTGAAAATTCTCCAGAGTTTTCCTTGAAATGTGCTTCCTAAAAATTTAATGGTTCCTGAATGAATTGAAACCCACAGTTTCTCCAACTTCAGCCTTGAAAAATGTCTAGATAAATACCATAAAATTTTTGAAATTTCCACGACCAGGTGGCACTGGAGAACCTTTGGATGTCCTGTTGCTGATCAAGAGTGTACCAGACAGTGCCTTCCTTGACTGGGTTTCATGAAAATGGTGTAGAACAGAGCTGCCAGTATGGTGGAGCCTGTTGAGTAGTGGGCCCAGAGCTGTGGTGTGCAGTTGTGTGATAAAATATCTGTGGTGGGGTCATGTGGATCTTACTTTGGCTTCCAAAGGCTTGTGACTGACATGGTGCAGCCAGCATACCTTTGTATATTAAGCCATCTTGTTAGATGGAGAGTTTTCAGGGCAATGTTCAGAATCAAGTTGCTATGGTCAAGGGGGCAAGCAATGTGGCGTAGAAGCCTGGTTGGTGCATTCTCCTGCAGACCCTTACACACCACACGTGACAGAACTCCCTCCAGCACTGTGTCCCAGTGGAACTCCTTGTATTTTGTGAAGCAAATACCAAACTCCCAGTGCAGCAACAAGAAACACAACAAAATTGGAGAATGACCAAATGGCTTCACAGTCTACACGGAAAGATTCTTAGACCCCAGTGGCCACAGTAAACCCACAAAGAGAGAATTCAGCACTGCTACCTCATGTTCATTGGAAAATAAGAAACCATGTCCTCCATGTAACAGATGCATACACAGCTTTGATGGTCTCACTAAAAAGGAAGCTAAAGCTCCTGAAAACAACATATATTTCAAGTGTACAACCTCAAAGACAGTTTCCCAGATGTCTTGAGGCCTGCACACTTCCATGTTTGTGGAGTTTTTACAGTCTCCATTACTTTTGGAAACTCCTCTACCACCTCCAGTGTTGTGAACTCCAGAGCATTTTCCATTCCAGATATGTATTCCTAGATTTTCTAACTCTTCTCCTCTAATTGTATCTTACTTGGGGCTAAGGTAATGTCAAGGCATTGTTCTGGATGAGAGTGGGAAGATTTTTTTGTAGCACATATTTGCATACACATTGGATTCATTTTCCAATTATTCATTCAAAATACTGAATCCCTCATAGTAACCCACTCCCTACTAGACTCTGACTACAAATCCTATTATGATGGATAAAAATAGACCAAACCAAATTGAAATACAAGTAGTTCAGAGGATGCAAGGTTAACATTTGGACGTTCCTTTTGCATTATATATGGTAGGAGTTTTAAATCTAGTCATTTTTTTTGTTGAAACACTTCTCCATGTGTTTTTAAAGTTAACAAATATGTGAATTCATGTCTCCATTTCTCTGTAGCCTATTCAGCACATATATTTTTATATGCACATATAGAATCCTACCTGGTACCACACGTACATTCTTGTGAGGTGGCTCACTTGGCAGATACAAATTGTGAGAAGAGATCACTCCTGTTAAACACTGTTGAAACGGAAAATTCAACCTATGAGTGAGTATCCTAGCTGAACAACATTATACATAAATTCATGTTCAGTAAAATGAATATTTTTAGATCTGTGGATGATATATATTTCATGGTGAATTTCATTTGGCTTGTATATTAATACTTTTTAATTTCTGTGTGTGTATTTTAATATATATATATATATACACTCTCCAGGGTTTTCAAAATATGAAATAAATGTATCTTATTATGTACTCCCAAAATTCATTAATATTTAAGTGCGTATTTATAATCAACTTTTCATAAGATTATTCTAAGACATATTCATCCTCCTGAAATACGTATTTGTTTCCTAGTACTGAAAACTAAGTTAAGTGAATTGTGCATACATATCCTAATATTTTTACACTAATTGACCCAGGTTAATATAAATGCAAGTAGATTTCTATAGGACATGATGTGTATTTTGACGTTCATTTTTTTTCAACACTTGTACATTACTATTTCCTCAGTTTATGCACATCATAAGATATATATTTCATCCACAAGTTCACAAATTTAAAGGCTTTTGTTTCACTTTCAATCACTTCCTGCTTCAGAACACATGTATTCCTCCAGGTTACATGACTGGTCTTTTCATGAGACTTCTTTCCAAACACATTATTTTCGATTTCCACAATTACTTTTGAAGCAAAACTCACACATTCTTCATGATAAACCATAACCCTAATATTACCATTAGATGTATAACTGGTTTGAATGAATGGATATATATCAATATAAGGTTTCCTGTATATTTTCAGATATCAATTTGAACCATTATTTAAGTTGGAACCAGTTATATTATTTATTCACAGTATGGTCTATTCATGCATTATTTCTATATTCATAGACACAGTGTACACCTATTTGTATTCAAAATACTAATTTACACGTCTTCAAAATACTGTTCCTAGAAATGGTGAAAGAAATACTCATGTCACCTGATCTACATATACATTTTATCACAGTAATATTCTGGAAACAAAAAGCAAATGTCACACTTATGATTGTACTAAAGCCTAAATGGAAATTGAACATGGATTACTAAAATCATCCATGTCCAGTTTGCCTATTGCTCTCAAATGTGGATCCTATTGGTGACTACATATTTGTTTCTTCCTAAGATTATATATTCAACCTCAAACCTGTTGAAAATGTCTAATCCTATTACTCACCTTATACTTTGCCTGATTTCCTAATGTCTCTATTGATATATATTTTCCCCAGTTCATCATTGTGACTGCCTCTTAACATGTGCTGACATTTACATTCACTCTCTACATGAAACCCTATTGCTAAAGACCATTTTGTCCAAATCCTATACTCACTCATCTTTCTAAAACTACCGTCTATCTTTCTAATCCTACCGACTATCCCTTTTTGACTGCATGTTCTCTTCGACATTCAATCATCCAAGGTACAATATCCTATACCATTGTATATTGATTTATCTGAGACATCTGTGCAGAAATTAATTCAAAGCTAAGTATCCCAATCAAGGGCCCAATGCCCTTCTGGGCATCAAATCTCACCTAGATTTCTGTTTTCATACCTATATTTCAACTGTATATTTTGTAAATATCACATGTTCCCATAACCATTATTCATCCTGCAGAATTATTCCTAACCCAATTGAACATGTTGTTAACCCTAACCATACACTGTTCCCTCAATCTAACTTTACAGAAGATCAGGGAGAGAGTTGGTCTTCCAATACTGGATTGTAGGGTATCTTCCACCTGATGAGAACCTCAAAGGTCCATGCAGAAATGATACATGGAGAAGAAGGCAGCTATGAAGGACCTGAGAGAGCAAAAGTCATTTTCAATGTTAAACAACCGGGTCAGGATGAAGAGATGTATCTGAATCAGCCTTTCTCTTCTTAATATAGAGAAGATGGACCAAACCAGGCCTGTGAGAAGAGCTGTTCCCGGGTGCCTATTGTTGATATACCATTCTAACTTGTGAAACTGTCACAGAAAGTAGGGGCAGTCTCCATCTCCTGGGACCCTTAGAAGCAAATATCAGTACACACTTCCTTGGTGATGGAACACTCTGAACTTGGGATCCAGGAAGCCAGGCACCCAGAGTAAGTCCCAGTCCCAGTCCCAGTGGTCTCAATTGTTTGGATTTACCAAAGACAGAGTCAGTCTTTGTTGGTACCTACTGAAGTGATAATGGCCAAATGTCAGGAGACCTCTGAAGAGGAGCCTTTTCTGAGAAAGCAGGTAGTGGCTCAACCATGGCTCCTGACAACTTCACAGAGTTGGCGAAGGAGACCAGATCTGAGACAGAACAGGCCATTTTGGGGGAACATAGTATGGACCACCAGTCAGAGGACACTCAATATATTCACCAACATACTTGGGGGAAGGAGGTGCCATTGTGGGTGTTGGTGTGAGTTTGTGGTTTTGTCTCTTTTCTGAGAATAGGTAGGAAAGACTGTTTGTTTGTTTGGACTGGAATGTTTCTAGAAAGTCGTTTGACAACGCGAGTGTTTCTATGTCTGTGCATTCCACTGTATCTGTGGTTGTAGACATTTGAAAAGCGAATGCATCAATGGTTGTGTCCTGTCTAGTAGAAAGCTTCCCAACATTCATACTGCACAATTTAAGAATGGAGAGAGGCTTGCCTTATGGATGGGCAACACCTACTATCTTCCTAAGTTCTTGTTTTCTTCCTGAATACTGGCCACTCTCCAGAATAGCCTCATGGTTTGGTTTCCAAGATATGTACCACCTCCAAGCTCTGTGACATGGCCATGTACTGGATAGCTGAAGAGAATAGAAGCATCTCAGAAAACTCACATATCAGTGTGACCATTAAAGTCTCAGTGGAAAAACACTGCACTGGGCCTTTTGCTTACCTATTGTTCTGTTTTCCTAAATGTCAGGAAGATCTTTGCCTCAGGAAACCCCTTTGTGAAGCCAGAAAAAAAGAGTTTTCAAATGGAAATGAATGGGCATCACCTGTGGCTCTTTGCTTAATTGCTTTGGAAAGAGATGTGGCTGAATCATCCTCTTTGCCCTGTGTGAGGCAGCGGCTTAGATTCTCAGCACCTGATGGATCTAAAGAAAGTTTCCAAGTGTGCATGCAAAACGAAAATGGCCAAAAGAGCAGTCATTGTGGATGAAGTCTCTCGCCTTCCTCTGTAAGCTTCCTGACCTCCATCACGTGAGAATAGGGATCCTTTGTGTCAAATC